>NW_019154085.1:30480156-30485554 GCF_002288905.1 Enhydra lutris kenyoni | reverse complement strand
TGATCTCTGTCTGTCAAATAAATAAATAAAATCTTTAAAAAAAAAAAAAGAAAAGAAATCTAGTACAAAGTAAACATAAGTGAAATAAAGAGGTAAAAATGAAAAGCGTGAGAGTTCTGAGAAGACAAGAGATGATTTCCACATTGAGAGAGGGAGAGTGAGCAGAGAAGGAGAGAAGGGAAAAACTAGAAAAGACTTTGTGGAACAAGACAGGTTTTGAAATTTCTACTGATGATGGGCAGGATGTGGATGTGTAGATGTGTACATTCCCACATAAAGGAAGCAGCATTAGTAAAGCATAAGTAAAGACCTAACCGGGGGATGAGGGACTCAGAAGGACCATATAATGCTACAAAGAAACAGTAAGAAACTGTTGGAACAGTTGCTTAGAAACCAGTGTCATTCTGAAGATTCTGAACAGTATCTTTTCATTAATCTGGACCCACCAAAGAGGTGGGCAAAAGTAGAAAAGGCTCTGTGTGTGTGTTGGAGGAGCTCCATCAGCATGCATCAAGAGTATAAGCAAGGAATGATGAGGTCCAAGCCTATGGCGGAGATAATGGCCCTGGAGGTCTTACACAGAAACTCGTCAAGGCTTGGAAGTCTTACACAGAAACTTGTCAAGGCTTGCACACAGAAGACCAGGGAGAAGAGGGAAATGGTCCTCAAAAGCGAGGGGGATGGTGATGTCATTGACTAAAGCAAAGAACATATGAGAATTAAACAGATTGAACGGGGGGTAAAACGTGATTCCCAGGGGAAATGCCAAGTAAATGTTTTTCTCTTTACATCTGCTTCCCAATTCAGCATCTGACAATGTCATACAAAAAAAAAAAAAAGTTAATAAGTGTTTACTGAATTGATATTAATTTTATAATAAATATTAAAACTCTCTGGTGACAGTGGTGAAAATACAATATTCCAGAGTCATCCTTGAAACTTAAGCTTGTCATTAAGGCAGACAACCAGGCCATTTTGTAGAATTTCTCCTGGTCCCACGTCCGGTTACCATCATGGAATATTCTCATCACTTGGAAAGTGACTATCATTCACTAGGTGGTTACTACTGGTAAAGCATTTAGGCATTTTATAAACTATATCTCACAACATCGCCCCAACTATATTTGACTGAAGAGGTAACAAGGTTTGGTTACCTAAAAGCTTTCAAAGAGTAGGTAACAGCAAATCCTGCCCCAAGCAATGTTTTAGGCCCTTCATAAATATTGAACCTTATACTCCTCATCATTCCCGCGGCAAGTATTACTATCATCGCCATTCGAGGAATTAGGAAACATGGACACGGGAAGTTAAGCAGTTAGAGCAAGGTCACACACAAGCAAAAGTCAGATCCAGGACTTGAACCCAAGCTGGTGGGTGCTGGAATCCATGAGCTTACTCAGCCTCTGCAGACTTCAGTGGCATAGTGTGGATAGGAATCAAGTCTCTCTGGTGCCAGTGCTCATGTTTTCCCTTCCAGATTTTGCTCAGAGAAAATGTTGCTGAAGCTTCCCTCTAAGAATGAAAGGAAAATGATTATTGGATAACTGGCCCAGGATCAAACAGAAATTAATAGTGATGTCTGTAACTCATGATTCCTAACACTCAATTTAGGTCCATGTTGTCCTGCTACCAAAGAGTTAATGGTGAACAAGCTAAAATCATTATGTATTTTAGGAATTCTTTCAAAAAATATAGGTGTGTGTTTTAGTTATTTATAATAAAGGAAACATTGCACTTAAAAATCTTTGGGGCAGAGGTGAATACTTGATAAATATTATTAGTGATTTTCCGTGGTTTTTACAAATCAAACTTTTATGAAAAATTTCTCAAAAAAAAGGTAATTTTACTTGCCCACATTTAGATTTCTAGATGCAGTATATTATCACGAATCCCCCAATCATCCCTTAGAATCACTACAATATAGGGTTTTATTGTAGTTGTCTTTTGAGGTTGCAAATTGTTAACATCTGTCTCTTAGTATTTTTTTATAATACTCTAAATACTTTAATCTCTGGTTATCCTGCTAATAACTATAATTTTCTAGTCAGCTGCTATCTCTCAAGGTAGTTTAAAGGTCATTTTTTTGCAATACATAAAGAATCTTTATGGACATGAAGGATTTATTTTTTAGTAAGTTGAAGTCATGTTTGGATTTGGTTTTGTATCCAAGAAGGGAGAGTCTCTGTCTAACAATTTTGCTTCAATCTCTTATTTAGTCCCAGCATGATTAATCTGGTCTATTTCATTACAATTTACTTCTGTTACCTGGTGTTACTATGAATAGATAAGGAAAACAAATATTATTTTCAGAAACGTAATTAAAAGATACATTTATATTGTACTTTTCATGTTCAAAGTTTTGGTTAATCCGTATATTATCCCGATGAGATAAAAGCATGAAAACTCTCTTAATCAAGATTTGGAGAATTACATCCACTTCATTTTCTGCAGCACCACAGTGGCTGCAGAAATTACACAACTTGAATAGATTTGTGTAAAATGCACACATTCTCATTACTGAAGGTGCTGATCAAAATATAAGAGAAGCATACACATAAGCTATAGTGAACATATGGTGGGTTAGTTGGATTTTGTTTGTTTTGCCTTGTCTTCATCCATTACTTTCCTGTGGCAGGGAAAAAAAACCTGGGTTTCCTTTGATGAAAATTTATCTTCGCTCAAGAGTTTACCTGCATGACCATTAGATAGCTATAGTGATCCCTCCAGGGACAAACATGGGACCCACTCTTGGCCAATGACATGCAAAATCGGGAGTCTGCAAGAGCTCTTTTGGAAAGGACTATGCATCTTATTTCCAGTTTATTGCTCATCAGGTACAATATCAATATGGACCTGGCCATGTCAAATTGGCTACCATGAGGAAAAATTCCATCTGTAGTATAGTCAAAGCAGGCAGAAATCAGATGCAAGAAACAGGGAGGGACAGTACCTTGATGCCATACCTGAATTAAGCCCCACCTATGATTATAATGAAATGGGTTCTTTTCACTTAAAAATGAATGACACCCAATTAGAACATAAGCACAACTGATGTCTCTAGATATTAATAAAAATCCAATTTTATTCTAACAGATTGTAAGTATGAAGAGAATTTTAATGGAATATTCTAAATGAAAATAACTGGGCAGGATTAAGTAAGAAAGGCTTCAGGCAAAGCGTTACAAATGATGTTTTGACTAGATCAAATAATTATAAAGTAGTAGCTCATATCCCCACAGATAAGAATTTATATAAGGGTTTGTTATGGATTGACTTGTGTCCCCTCAGAATTCATATATATATTCATATATATATATATATATATATATATATATATATATATATATCTTCACCACTAGTACCTAAGAAGGTAACCTTGCTTGGAAATAGGGTTGTTACAGATCTAACCACTTAAAATGGGTTCATACTAGAGTAGGGTGGACCCCTAATCTGACTATTGTCCTCGTAAGAAAGAGGATATTTGAACACAGAAACATACAGGGGAACATCATGGGAAGATGAAGGCAGAGATGGGGTGATGCTTCTACAACCCAGGGATGCGCTTGAAGCATGAAACAAATTGTCCCTCAGAGCCCTCAGGGGAAACCAGCCTTGCTGATCCCTTGATCTTGGGTTTCTAGCACCTTGAACTGTGGGACAATAAGTTTCTGTTTCTTGAGCCCCCCAGTTGGTAGTACTTTGTTATAGCAGCTCTAGCAAATTAATACAGGGACCAAGGAGAATTACAAATGAAGACAAAAAAATATTCCATGGGATAGAAAATAATAAAAATGAAATAGGAAAGCATCAATCAAAGTTAGCAACATCTGCTCTGAATGTTCATAGGACAGAAGTTTAAGGACTAAATTAAGATGATGGTTTCATAATGGAGATAAAGGAATATATCTGAGAAATAATAAAAAGGGAAAAACTTGAAAATGGACAAGAGAAGGGATTATTGGTATGTAGGATTGGAGACAAAAAAAAGATTTTGTTTTTTGTTTCCTTTTTGATGTCTTCAAAACTATGTAATTGGAGAATTACAAACCAATAATGACATTGTCTATGAGAGAGTTTGGAAAGAACTGTGGTACGGGGCATGAAATTTGAAGACACTATGAGTTATATGACATTTTTAGGTAGACATCTGGTCAACTTCTCAACCAAGAGAAAAAGTGTAATACCACCAATAGAGGGACAATTGCCATTCTGTGTCTCCTGATATGATACTCAGAAAAACAAAAGGTCACCTGTTTGTATTTTTCTAAAATGATCTAGCCGGCATCAAGGTGTGAGGAAACATCCAGACAAATACACACTCAAATATTTTACAAAGCCTGGGCTGTTCAAAAAGTATTAATTTCATAAAAGTCAAAAAGAGTCGGTGGAACTAATCTGGGCTAGAAGAGTATAGAACAGAAATACGCCTACTAAATGGAGTATGCAATCCTTGAGTAGATCTTGAATCAGAAACACCAAACAACAATAAAAACACCACAATGTTAAGAGACATTATTAGGATCATTTGAATATGGACCCTATATTAAATTAATGTTAGATCAGTGTTACATTTCTTGAATGTGGTCACAATATCATGGTAAGTTTATTCTACTCTCTCAGTTTTTCTGTAGTTTTGGTATTGAGGAGAAAAGTCTTAAAGCAGCTGGCTTGTAATCCAATTCTTCCATTGAGGGGTGTGATCCCAAGAAAAGAGAAAAGGTGAGTGACCTGATTTTATCTCCATATATACATGCTGATAACCAGAACTCCTGATAAATATGCTACTGACATTTCCAAGGGAAAGTCCAAATCTATGGAATCTTCTTTAGCAGAAGCCCTTGGATTGGGGTTGTTTAAGGTAAACACACCTTGGATCTATGGATTTATGGGGTTTTGCTCCCTAGAAAATATTACATCAGGTAAATGATCATCTGGGGTACAAAACTGAGATGTTTCATAGTGACAGTGATGACTGCTGGATGAGGTAATCTGTGTACCTCATTTAGAGACCTCGTCCAGTCAGAGTCAAAATATATGTGTGTGAGGGAACAAAGGAACCAGGGAATCACCCTCAGGGTTCCACATCTCTTCTGTGCTTCAACGGAGCCTTTTTTATTTTTAAAGATTTTCCTTCCTTCTTCCTTCTTCCTTCCTTCCTTTCTCTCTTTTCTTCTTTCTTTCTTTTGGGAGCTGGGGTGAGAGGAAGAAGGAGAGAGAATCCCAAGCAGAGTTCCTACTGAGCATAGAATGGAGCCCAACATGTGGCTCAATATTACGACCTGAGCTGAAATCAAGTCAGATACTTAACTGACTGAGCCACCCAGGCGTCCTTCACCTATGCTTTTCAATTGTTAGTATTAGTATTAGTATTAGTATTAGTATTAGTATTAGTATTAGT
>NW_019154085.1:30200009-30480056 GCF_002288905.1 Enhydra lutris kenyoni | reverse complement strand
TAGTATTAGTATTAGTATTAGTATTAGTATTAGTATTAGTATTAGTAATTATTAGTATAGGTTATTAGTATAGGTTGGTTCTGGGAAAGATCCTTAGTTGTGAAAATCTGATTTGATAGTCTGATCCTTTGTATGAGCTCAGCTGTTTTTCAAGTTAAAAAGTTCTTCAGACAGCACTGAACATCAGTTTTTAAATTTTTCACATACAGGATTTGGACTAGATCTATACAAATGATGACAGATGTCGGCCTTTAAAAAAAAATAGACGAGTTTTAGAGCAGTTGTAGGTTCACAACAAAATTAAGCAGAAGATATAGAGATTCCCTGTATCTTCCCTGTCCCCATATATCCATTATCAGTATCACTCATAAGAATGGTCCATTTGCAACAACTGATGAACCTGCATTTACATATCATTGTCACCCAGATTCCACATTTTACATTACCATTAACTCTTGGTGTTGTACACTCTGTGGGTTTGGAACAAATGTATATTGATGGGTACCACCAATATGTTATCACACAGAGTCATTTCACTGCCCTAAAATCCTCGATGCTCCTCTTATTTACCCCACCCTTTCCTCTCTAACTCCTGGCAACCACTGATCTTTTGACTGTCTCCAGAATTCTGCCTTTTCCAGAATGTCATATAGTTGGAATCATACACTATGTAGGCTTCTCAGATTGGCTTCTTTCACTTGGTAATTTACATTTAAGTTTCCTCCGTGTCTTTCCACAGTGTGATAGTTCATTTCTTTTTTAGCACTGAATAATATTCCATTGTCTAGATGGATCACAGTTTATTTATACATTCACCTACTGAAGGACATCACAGTTAACTTTCAATATGTGTATCATGTTGATTCTATAGCTAAGTCTCACTACTGTTACCATTTTTCCTGGTAAGAGAGGTCATGGAGATGTGAATGACAAGGGACATATCCCAGGGTTCGGTCACCAGCTTCTAGGGATCAGAAGTCAGTGGTGCAGCTGCAAGATAATCTTTGTCCCTAAAGTGTCTCCTCTGGGATCTCAGTGGAGTCTTCTCCAGGTTTCCCAACAATGTTCTAAGCTCTTAATTTCCTACATGAAATCCTTTTCTGCTCAAAATGTATGAAGTGGTTTCTGTTTCCTGCACTGAACTCTGAATGATGTCATTAATTACTAAATCAAATAATTGTTCATTTTAGTCTGGAGATTTATTTTTCTCAGGTTCCTGATTTGTATACATCAACATTTTGTCTACCTTTAAGATTTTTAAAAGTTTAAAATAAAAATAAAATATAATAATAGACATATCATTTGATCAAGCCAAATAATAAAAAACAAAACAGGATAACCTGTCATAAAAAAAACCTATAGGTTTTATTTAATGTATACATCTTTTTAACCAACTGTGCAATTGCTGAGTTTTTCCCCCTCTGCATGCAAGTTTAAGTATCTGAATTCTTATTAAGAAATATAACAAATGCACTGAGATCTTTTCTGGATGCAAAAATGGTTTGAAGATTATTTGAATCTATTTTTTTTTTTTTTTGATCAGCAGATATCACAGCAAACTAATCCAGAATCTAAAATTGTTAATGCCATATGTGTCATTGATTTCCATCTTGCCAATTAAATAAAGGTTACTGCCTGGGCGCTTCAAAGATTGCCTCTCTCCCTAGGCACCATCACAGTGATTCAGCTTAGCCAGGACACTCTTGCTGGCAGTCCCCAAATTCCCTCTGCAGGAATGAACAGCAGAATGCCTTCTGGGAAAGACTCCACTTAGGGAATGGCAAAACTACTGAAACCAGAACTCCAATTTGCTGACCTTTCATTGCTCATTAAAAAGGCTCCTCTTCTCTGTTTTCCCAAAGAGACCAAAATTAATTCAATGAGCATTTATTAAGCACCTATGAAGTGCCACACACTGGCCCAGGCACTAGGGATCCTAAAAAAAAACAAGATGTGAATCTATGTTCCTGTCCTCCATGAGGTCTGATGTTGAGTAGGTGGTTACATATCCAGCCTTTCACACCATGTAATAAGTTCTGTGACTTGAGTGCTCTTGGGTAGTGTAGAGGCAGGAAGCATCCAAGCTCACTGTATGAAGGGAAAGAACTGATTTGCCAAGAAGAGAAAGAGGTGACATTTGAACTTTGTTGTGAATAAAGGGTTTGTCCAGGCCAGAGTGAAGGTAGGATGAAAGAATTCCAAGGAAAATAAATCCAGAATGAGCCAAGGCAAGAAGAAAAAAGAGGACCTGACTTGGATAGGAAACCACCAAGAGGGTGTCTAGAAAAGTGTGAGGGTGAATTTTATGTGTCAACTGGACCATGCCATGGGAGCCAGAGATTTGGGAAAACGTTATTATGTGTGTTTCTGTGAGGGGCTTTTTGGATGAGACTAAAACTTAATTTGGTAGACTGAATAAAGCAGATTCTCTTTCTTAATGTGGGTGGGACTCACGCAATCAGTTGAAGACTTGACTAAAACATAAAGACTGACCTGCCTCTAAATAAGAGAGAAATCCTGCCTAACTGCCTTTGAGCTAGGACATCATTTGGGGTTGGTTTTGTTTTTGTTTTCCTGCCTTTGGACTCAAACTGAAACATCAGCTCTTCCTGGGTCTCAAAGCATCCAGACTAGAACTATACCATTGGGTCTTCAGAATTGTCAACTGCACATCTTAGGACTTGTTAGCCTCTGTAGTCTGATGAAACAGTTCTACACACTCATGTACATACATACACACTGTACTCCTTCTGTTCTCTAGATCCCTCTGGCTAATACAGAAAGGGTGGCATGAGATGAGGTTGGGACAGTAAACAGAATGTAAAGAATCTGGCAGGTTGTTCTACGTATATGAGAAACAGCTAATATTTCTTTTCAGTATTATAACTGTTATTGTTGGCAATGCTGCCATTTCTTTCTTTTCTTTTTTTTTTTTTTAGATTTTACTTATTTACTTGACAGGGAGAGATCACAAGCAGGCAGAGAGGCAGGCAGAGAGAGAGGAGGAAGCAGGCTCCCCGCCAAGCAGAGAGCCCGATGCAGGGCTCGATCCCAGGACCCTGAGATCATGACCTGAGCCGAAGGCAGCGGCTTAACCCACTGAGCCACCCAGGCGCCCCCTGCCATTTATTTCTTGGGTGGACAAAACACTCTTTTGAGTGCTCTATAGGGACCAGCTCATGTATTTCTGGCAGCCCACATATGAGAGAGGCACTATCATGGCCCCTGTCTACAGAGACAAACATGACGCACAGGGAAATAGCAAGCCCTAAGTCTCACGGCTGCTGAGTGGCAAAGCCCAGGTCCCAAGCCAGACACTCACGTCTCTGGAATCTGCACTCTGTTATTGCCTTGGCGATGCTCTGATATTGAACTTAATTCTTTTTTTTTTTTTAAGATTTTATTCATTTATTTGACAGAGAGAGAGAAAACACAAGTAGGCAGAGAGGAAGGCAGGGGTGGGTGGGGGGGATGCAGGCCCCTTGCTGAGCAGAGCGCCCCATGTGGGGCTCAATCCCAGGACCCTGAGATCATGACTTGAGCCAAAGGCAGAGGCTTAACCCACTGAGCCACCCAGACACCCCTATTGAGCTTAATTCTATAGGTTGTTTTGATCACAGGGATATACATGAAGTTTTCCATTTGAGGAAGATGATGGTGTTGGTAAAATAGAGAATGAGTCAGAGAATGGAAAGGACAGAGTATTGCAGATATCTGAGTTGAGACTTGGTGATGTAATTAGAGTCTGGCCTGAACCAGGAGGGCTGGGAATGGGGAAGGTGATGATCCAAGAAACCTGTTCTCAAAACAGCATCAACATGATTTGGTAACTTCTCGGATATTGACAATGAGGAAGAAAAGGTAAAACTCAGCATGATTAGGAATTACCGAATGACTACCTGAGCTGGCAAGCATTTTACAGGACAGGAGAAGACAGCTAGAGGTGATTTAGAAATGGAAATTGGGACATCCACAGAGAGAAATTTGAATCTCAATTCAGAAGAGAGGTCAGGATTAGAGAGATAAATCTGAGAGCTGTATTAGTTTCCTAAGGCTGCCCTGCTGGAGTACCACAAACTCTGTGTCTTAAAGCAAAACAGTTCTGTAGGCCAGAAGTCCAAAATCAAGGTGTGGACAAAGCCAGCCTCCCCCTGCAGGCTCTTGGGGAGAATTACTCACTCCTTGCCTGGTTCCAGGGATGGCGGAGGTTTCTGGGGGGTTCCTTGGCTTGTGGCCACTTCCCGGCAATTACTGCCTCATCCCCTTGACGCCCCCCTCCCCCATCTCTTCTTAAAAGAACATCTGTGCTGGCATTCAGGGACCAATTGAATAACTGAGGATGATCACCATATCTCAATATTCTTAACTTAATCACACCTGCAAAGACCCGTTTTCCTGTCGGTCCCAGGCATTAGGACCCGATCATTTTGGGAGGCTCTTATTCAGCCTCCTGCCAGTCTTCTGGAGGTGGAAGATTAGAGATTAGATGAATCACCAACAGGGAGAGACGGAAGGAAGCCCCCGGTGGTGGAGAGTGAAGCAGCCGCTTGACTTCAAATCCCATTTTGCCCCTGCTAGCGTGCACCCGACCAAGTGACGCGGGAGTTTTGGACCTCATTTTCTCCCTCGTCAAATGATGTAGCTCTACTACATGATTTTTCTCCCAAGAATAAAATGTTAAGTGCCCCTTTCATCTAAATAAGTGCGCAGAGTCATTTAGAGCCATGGCTGTTTCAAAATAATATCACTTTACCCAAATAACAATATTAAAATGAGAGGATAAATCCAAAATGGTCCATAATCCTTTCATTTAACCAAATCAGTGTTTTCATTTGTATGACATTTTCAAGTCCTTGAGCAAGCACACATTCGATTTTTACATACTGGCCACACTTTTATAGGTAGAATTTTATAATCTGTTTCATTATTTAAAATGTCACTGTGATTATGTTTCCCATTCTGCTACCATCGTTTCTTCTACAAGCTCCCATGTTCCCCTCCCTGCCCACACTGGCTGCCACGTTGTGCAGTTAAAAGGAGACATTCTCTGAGCAGGGCTGGGGACTGGGGGAAGGAGGGGTGCCCCCTGGGGCTGCAGAGCAACAGCCTTAGGGACCACGATCAACAATGGGCATCCACTTCCTGGAATGAAGCATGCTTACACCCCCACAAGCCCATTTCCAACAACCCCAATGCTACCTGGATCCAGTGCAGGTTCTTTTTCGTCCCAAACTAAGATCCTCATTCCTACCCAGGTGAGAATACATCAGTATGCAAATACTTGAGGTAACTTCTCATAAAGCTTTCATTTTGGATCAAGTGGGAAACCACACTTGAGAGAGTTAAGATACATCCTATGTTGAATTTGGTTAGCTTTCCCCTTATGTGACACCTCAACAATGGCTTCTCAAAAAATTAAATCCCATTCAAGCATACCTGCTACCAGCTATATTGACACGATTTTACAGGACAGGAAAGAACTGCTCTGATAAAGTCCCAGTGTCAGTGATATCTACCCTGCATAGGAGTGCTGAGCATAATGTGAGACTGCCCCACTTTTCTGCAATAAATAGCAATCTGAATATAGCCGCAAAACTTCTGAGCCATTCTTGGAAATGTATTTATTCTATTTGGTCTTTGCCTTTTTTCTTTTTCCCTTCCAGGAGGACTCTTCCCTTAAATAACCTCACAGTCCACAGGCACATGCTTACACACACACATACTCACTCTCTCTCTCTCTCTGCCCCGCCCCCCACAGATACCACAGGGAACATTTTTTTCTTGAACTATCACATTCTGTTATAATCAATTTTCATTCAGTATGTATTAAATTTTGAAATGGTACCAAAAAGCATGAGACGAAAAGAATCAATCATCTTTTAGCATGTCCTTTCAGGATGAAATTAACTTGAAATGGTCATTCTTGTTTCTTTCCTGTGGAAGAGAAAGGATAGTTTATAGGTGAGAGTGAAAATCTAGGACATTGGACACCTGTTGTAGAGGAGTAGGTTCTTGGTGTGAGAATTCAATGATCTTAAAGGTGTTAGAGTTCACACAGATACACAGAGAGTGGTGAAAATACTGTGTGTAACTCAGCACCCCATAACACCGGGCACAGATACCTTGGCTCATGTCTACAGTGAGCTGCTCTTCTGTCTCTTTGTTCACTCTGGAGGAAGCTGCCTGGATGTGTGTGGCTTGGGCAGGTTATTTAACCTCTCCGTGCCTCAGTTCCCACATCTCTGGGGAGGATGGGGCTAATAGCATCTTCATTAAACAGATGCTGATAGGTTCGAACCAAATCATGCACGTGAAATAGAGCGACATGACTGCTATACAGTAAGTGCTCAGTAAATCTTAGCTGCATTGTCCAGCTTCTTTATAGAATGCTTTTGTCATCCATCCTAATCATGCCATTTCACCAGGGATTCATTAAGGACAATTTGTGTGAATCCCCATCAGTCTTCATATCTCCCTGCTCTGCCTTCCGGCTTCACCATGCAGTAGCCATGGGAAAATTCCAGTCACCCCAGTGGGACCATGTTGAAACACACAAGCCATTAGGACCAGAAGTCTAGGTACAGCCCAGTATCAGTTGGTAAAGCTGGCTTACCGCTTGAGTGTTAAACATGAAACCCTGGATGACACAGTAGAATAGAAAACAGTGTAGGTACCCGCCTCCCAATGAGTTAAATGAAACCAACACATTTGAACCTCCAGATTGGCCTGTAATTAAAAAAAAGGTTGGCACCATGCAGTTTTCCAGCTTTCCAAATGACATTCTGACCTTTTTGTTTTCATTTTCTATTTATCTGTTATTGAATATCTTTGGATACTGTGATGCCAACACAACAGAACTCAGAAGCAGATTTTCATTTCATTGCAAAAAGGATCAAATGTTAGGAATCAAAGCTGTGAAAATGTCTCACTTTGAAATGATTTAAACAATAACTTAAAAAAATAATCTCTGTCATCATAGAACTCATTGCCGGAAAAGTCCTTAAATCCTCAAACACAATGATTTATTTTCTCAAATGGAGAAATTGAGATCTAGAAAAGTAAATCTATTTCATCCAGAAAAACTCTTAGAATTACCCAACTGTGGATAATTCTTTGAGGATTTTATTATATGACTCATTATCTACATTGATTCACCTAGCTACATAATTGATCAAGTTAACTATATAGTCTATGCAACTGACCAATCTTTAACAAATTATAATCAGGCCTTACATTACATAGTTTTCTATGTTTTGATATGTCATCTAAATCACTCTTCACACCAATCCTCTGATAAAGGTATTATAATACACCTCCACTAAGATAACTATATGTGGTGACAGGTGTTAAATGTAACTATTGTGGTGATCATTTCACAACATATACAAATATCCAATCATTCCATTTACACTTGAAACTAATACAGTGTTTCATGTCAGCTACATGTCAATTAAAATTATAAATTTCCACCTTTTTAGGGGAAAAAAGGAGGAATTTAGATCTGGAAACTAGTTTATCTACCAGTGGCTCCATGGCTGGCAAGTGATAGAGTTGAAATTTGAATCCAAGCTTTTTAATTCCCTATTCCGTGCTCCTCCTAAGGAAATTTCCCTAAGAATAAAGAATAGCTTGTCAGAGGGAATTATTGTAATTACCTAAAAACTAGACCAACTGGAAATGGAGCACATATTAGAAATATGAGGTAGAAGCAGGGACACCAGGAATAAAGAAATGGTTTAGGTAGATTTAATCTTAAAATAAAAGCTTTAACTACTTACCAATATTATTGTACCCTAGGCCATGAATATGCAGAAGTTTGGCAGGAAAAAGTTATTTGATTTTGTTTTCTGGGACTCAACCATATTTTCCCAAACTAGCCCATGCATTTAAAGAAACATCTGAAGTTTAAATCAATCATAAAAGCCCCACCCCAAATATTTTAAATGGGTCCAAGAATTCCATCCTTTTTGGTCCTGAAGCATCATTATTTTTTACAGGAGCCAAAGCTGCAAGTACAGAGGAGGAAGACCTTTTTATGAGAATACCTAAACACTCAAATGATACTTACCTTTAAGTAACAGTGCCGTAAGAAGTAGATTTAATGCAGGTGTTTTGGGGTAATACTAAGTTCCAGCACAGAATTAAATTCACTGTGCCTAGAAAACTGGCAGGGCTCCTCCCTCTTTGGTACTAACACATCTTTTCAGACACAGCGTTGAAAAGATGCATGATTGTGCCTAACTGCTACCCTGCAGTCTACATAATATTCTTGCCTATATCACAGCCTTTTTTTTAAACCTAGAGAAATGTTCACTCTTTTATATTTTAATTAAGTTGGTTGGTTTAACTGGCTGTGCATTAAAAAAGGCAACAAGGATTTTGCACTGACACCAGCTCTGTTGGATAGCAGCAGACTATAAAGGAGACAGTGTGATTGGGGTATAACTAGCCACATGAGAACAGGTAAGAAACCGAGGTTAGCTAAGTGCCCTCCCCCTTCCCCAACACCCCCAGAACACCTGTATTAGAATCATTTCAAGTTCACATCCATAAGGTGATGCCAGGAGGAGGCCTGTTCTTCTCCCTGGATGATGCACTTAATCCTTAGAAAATACTCTTGGAATATTACCTGATTCCCAGAAGGCAAGGAAATGTGACAAAGGATAGAAGGAAGGGAAGATGAGGACAAAATTTCCTTTCTTATTCAGCTGCCCTAGTGGTGAGGGTAAATGATGGAATATGATGGAAGCAGCTGGGTAGCACTGTGGGTATCTGTGAGTATTTGTGAGCCTGTATGTCTGTAAGTCTATGTTTGTGTCTGTGCATTTACTAATCATTATAGTTTTAAAGAAAGAATCCAGTACAAACTACCTCTTTATTTATAGATCCATCGATCTGTAATATGTAATATATGTAATATCTGTAATATGTGGGTCGCCTCGGTGGCTCAGTTGGCTAAGTGTCTGACTCTTGGTTTCAGCTTAGGTCATGATCTCAGGGTCATAGGATTGAGCCCCACATGGGGCTCTGCACTTGGCAGGAAGTGCCCACTCAGGCACATGCGCATGCTCTTTCTCTCTCTCTTTCTCTTTCTCTCCAAAATAAATAAGCCTTAAAAAAGTGTGTGTGTGTGTGAGAGAGAGAGAGAGAGAGAAAGAGAGAGAGAGAGAGAGAGAGAAACGGGTCTATTCCTCTCCACATACACTGTAGTCCACTAGAGCAGGTATGTACCATATCCTTAATCCAGGGATGGAAATTCAAAATCCTAAACTACCTCTTTAACTGTTTCAGCACTGGCCCCCCTTTTTGTCACACAGAGCTCCTTTTTCAAGGCGTTATTGTGTGACTAGCACCCATGACAATACCCACTTACCTCATAGACAGGTTTCCAGTCTGAGTACTTGGAGATGAATCTTAAAAAGAATGTCAAAAAGTTCATATCTGCTTTCACACTTTAAAGGGATAGTTTGCCTTTTAAGTAACAACAAAAAACAATTTACTGGAATGTGCTTGTAGCATGTTAAGACATTTACACACATTATCTCTAATCCTAAAAACAGTTCTGCAAGTCAGACATTACTAACCTTATTTGGTGGGTGAAAATAAGAACCCATTGAGGTTAAGTGCTTTATCCACCATCACACAGAAAGGACCAGGACTCCAACTCCATTCTCTCTAGATCCAAACCCACGCATTTCCCTTAGGCAGGGTCTCCAGCTCTTAGCAACACTCCAGGGAGGGTAATTTAGTGCCATTTGTTCTAGTTTAATATTCCATACAGGAAAGCATTTTTTTTAAAGATTTTATTTATTTGACACACAGAGAGAGAAATCACAAGCAGGCAGAGAGGCAGGCAGAGAGAGAGAGAGAGGAGGAAACAGGCTTCCCGCTCAGCAGAGAGCCCGATGTGGGGCTTGATCCCAGGACCCTGAGATCATGACCTGAGCCGAAGGCAGAGGCTTTAACCCACTGAGCCACCCAGGCGCCCCCAGGAAAGCGTTTTTAAACAAAAATTGGAAAGATATTATAAATACTACTTCATGGGGTTTTTGTTTTTGTTCTTTTTGCACTTAAATTCTAAACAGATTGTATTCTTTTGGTAGTTAGATATCACCTTTGTTACAGTAATTTGGTAAATAAGTGTCAGTTTGCCTCAAGTCCGTGTGTTGTAATATACAAGGTCCCATCTATCAGGCACCATATGAACAATTATCAAGGCTGCACAGGGTAACCTAGTATAGATGCAATATAATGTACTTTACCAGTTTCCTGTTGTTGGGTATTTAAGCAGCTCCCAATTTTTTACCATCATTAATGTTGTGATAGGTATCACTATATATGTGTGTGCTTGTGTGTGTGTGTGATAATAAGCACATGACAGTAAATTGTTACTTATTGTTACTGTCATTGGGAGACTATCCTTTTTTTTTAAATTTTTTTATTTATTAAAAATTATTTAAAATTTTTTTATTTATTTATTTTCAGTGTAACAGTATTCATTGTTTTTGCACCACACCCAGTGCTCCATGCAATCCGTGCCGTCTCCAATACCCACCACCTGGTTCCCCCAAACTCCCACCCCCCGCCCCTTCAAAACCCTCAGATTGTTTTTCAGAGTCCATAGTCTCTCATGGTTCACCTCCCCTTCCAATTTCCCCCAACTCCCTTCTCCTCTCTAACTCCCCTTGTCCTCCATGCTATTTGTTATGCTCCACAAATAAGTGAAACCATATGATAATTGACTCTCTCTGCTTGACTTATTTCACTCAGCATAATCTCTTCCAGTCCCGTCCATGTTGCTACAAAAATTGGGTATTCATCCTTTGGGATGGAGGCATAATACTCCATAGTGTATATGGACCACATCCTTCTTATCCATTCGTCCATTGAAGTGCATCTTGGTTCTTTCCACAGTTTGGCAACTGTGGCCATTGCTGTATGAACATTGGGGTACAGATGGCCCTTCTTTTCACTACGTCTGTATCTTTGGGGTAAATACCCAGTAGTGCAATTGCAGGGTCATAGGGAAGCTCTATTTTTAATTTCTTGAGGAATCTCCACACTGTTCTCCAAAGTGGCTGCACCAACTTGCATTCCCACCAACAGTGTAAGAGGGTTCCCCTTTCTCCACATCCCCTCCAACACACGTTGTTTCCTGTCTTGCTAATTTTGGCCATTCTAACTGGTGTAAGGTGATATCTCAATGTGGTGTTAATTTGAATCTCCCTGATGGCTAGTGATGATGAACATCTTTTCATGTGTCTGATAGCCATTTGTATGTCTTCATTGGAGAAGTGTCTGTTCATATCTTCTGCCCATTTTTTGATATGATTGTCTGTTTTGTGTGTGTTGAGTTTGAGGAGCTCTTTATAGATCCTGGATATCAACCTTTTGTCTGTACTGTCATTTGCAAATATCTTCTCCCATTCCGTGGGTTGCCTCTTTGTTTTGTTGACTGTTTCCTTTGCTGTGCAGAAGCTTTTGATTTTGATGAAGTCCCAAAAGTTCATTTTCGTTTTTGTTTCCTTTGCCTTTGGAGACATATCTTGAAAGAAGTTGCTGTGGCTGATATCGAAGAGGTTACTGCCTATATTCTCCTCTAGGATTCTGATGGATTCCTGTCTCACGTTGAGGTTTTTTATCCATTTTGAGGAGACTATCCTTTTTAAGTGTGAAAGCGGATGTGAACTTTTATATGTATATAATGTGTATATATGTATATACAATTATATATACTTATATATACATATATTATACAAATTATACATTATACAAATGTATATAAATTATATGAATGTATTTACATTATACATTATACAAATGTATTTATATTTGTATATATAGACAATTTTGTGCATTTATAAAATTATTTAAGACACTTTTAGAATAAAATTTTAGAGGAGTAATTACCTGACCAAATATTCTTAACTACATCTGAAAGTTTGGGTAACATATAATTGAATTGGAGTATAATTTCAATCCAATAATATTTTATCCCTTTAATCCTTTACAGATCATTGTGAATGAAATGTTTTTAGACTAGAGATAGTGGCCAGTTAAATAACTGGGTTGTGAAGCTACATACACACCCTGTTCATAACAGTGTAAGGAACATGAATTGCTTTAGTTTTGAAGTCCAAAGAAACAACAAAAAGGTATGTTGGTATAACATCAACCAACATCCCTTGAGTGCTTACTGGGACTGATATTCACATCAGTATGCTGGTAAAAGTCTGATTGGTTGCTGTCCATGCCAACCTGTTACATATTTTAAATATCACCTGGTACTTACCATATGCTAGGTTCCCTCCTGACACTAAAATATAGCAGTGCACAAAATCCCAGATCTCTGAATTCATGATACTTACATTGGGCCTACAAATATTTGCATAAAATGTATAGTACCTGGGGTGAGTATACCAAAGGTAAAATAAGGCTTAATATCTTTCCAACTCACTTAGGGACACAGCACTTAAACACATGCAATGATTAAAAGCAAAGACTATACTGAGTTTCAGGACATAGTAATTTTATGATAAGAATATGGATAGATTGATTGATCTAGGCAGAGTCCGGCCCCTGGGTCTGCTACACCTCCCATGTCTCCCATTTGTTACCTGTGGCCTGAAATGCCACATTTTCTTTCCTTGGATGCAAATCTTTCCTGATGAGTTTTTGGGCAACATATTATGCCACCCCCAGTCCTGCTGGTGGTGGAGGAGGACATGGCATCTCCAATCTGCTCATTTCTTTCAGGCGTCCTAATTGGAAGTCCTGCCTAGAACACATGGCCAGAGCAAAGAGCCAAG
Organism: Enhydra lutris kenyoni; assembly: GCF_002288905.1. Classification (NCBI taxonomy): domain Eukaryota; kingdom Metazoa; phylum Chordata; class Mammalia; order Carnivora; family Mustelidae; genus Enhydra; species Enhydra lutris. Next base: position 30,467,247 of record NW_019154085.1, on the reverse strand, counting down.
AGAAGAACAAAGGACAACTGCTCACATGTGTTCTTTCCCAATCTGGTCCAAGCTTTCTGGCTCAGCAAAGAGAGTCGGCAGTGCAAACTGCTAAATGGTGAAGGGTCAGAGGCAATGAGTGGTCACATCCCTGGTGGGCCGTGGGCCTGCTAGAAGAGACACCAGCTAGATTAATTTTAAAAAAGGAACTAAGATGGAGATTGGGAAATAAGATAAAATGGAAAAGGGAAAAATTATAAAAGAGGAAAATCCACATTTCTGGACCTAATGTCTTTCTAGAATTAAAAATGCAAAAAGAGACTAAGGCTTTCTTTTTCTTAGAATTTAAAAATTAATCTACTGAGGACACATTATGCCAATATTATGGAGAGAACCTTGAGGTGGAAATGGCCAGCCTTGGATTTTAAGCCAAGCACTAACATAAACTCCTTCTGTGGTTTCAACTCATAAACTCATTTATGTGGTACAAATTCTATGCAACATCTTAGATGTGTCACTTACTGACGCTTCCAAGACCAAAGCAATAGGAGTTGGTGAGACATAGTGTATGGTTTGGGGTAGGAATATTTTCACCTAATTGTTGAAGAATAAAATTGGTCCAACATCTTTCCTAGATAATCCACATGTAAAAGACTGATAGGGTAGGGGCACAAATAGAAGTCTACTTGCGAATGTCTTTATGAAGAGGCATGCTTTTTCCAAAGCAATCTGGAAAGTTTTATTCCATACTGGTTTTTGGTTTGTATTCAAAATCTTCTTGGTCCACACTCAAGACCCACCAATTTTATTCAAAGCACGTGTGCATGGGCATCCACACACAAATCACATGTCTTTTTTTTTTTTTTTAATAAAAAGAAAAGACAACTCCAAAAAGCCAGAGGAAATATCTGAAATTCTCGGAATCATATTTTTGGGGAATGCAGGGTTTTTCAGATTTTGGAAAGATAAGGGAATACAAATTGCCTATATTATATAACACCTTCACAAACATCTCGCAATCAAACACATTCAGATCTTTGCGGTAAAACATATGAATATCCACTCTAATTGAGATAAACAAAGATCACACATATCTCACATCAGCGCAAGTCAAGTTTTACAAATAAGGTTCAGTGACCAAGTTACAAAAAATGGCTTTAATTGTTAGAGCTTTTTAGATTTCTGAATTGTGAATGAACTGGCTATTGAATTCTGTATTCTGGACGTTTTCCCTTTATTCAATTCTACTAGTGATTGGGATCCTAACCAAATTATGACATAATTATCATCACCTATAAATATTTATTGATTACCAATTGAAGAAGATGGGGCATTTACTTAAGATTACGGGACTTTTCTCATTAGCTGCTTATACTCTATGGGAAGTGCAGAAACTTGAAATGCTGTATGACTAGAACATGATAAAAATCTTAGTCATACATTATATAAAATTATACTGGTTGTGTTTTACTGTGAGCTTGTGTTTTTTGTTTTGTTTTATTCTTTGAGGAAAGTTTAGTTTGTTGCCTAATTTCCATTCTTCCATCTTAACACTTCTCCTTCCCCCTTCTTCTCCCGCCTTGGCTCTGTCACCATTTCCTAAGGGCAGGTAAACTTGCCCTGTTAAAAGATTTTATGCATTCGGGGTGCCTGGGTGGCTCAGTTGATTAAAGATTGAAATCTTGATTTTTAGCTCAGATCATGATCTTAGGGTATTGAGATAAAGCCCCACAATGGGTTCTGCACTCAGGGCTCTGATCTCGGCACCATCTGCTGGATATTCTCTCTCTCCCTCTCCCTCTGCCCCTCCCCCCATCAAATAAATAAATAAATAAATAAATAAATATTTTTAAAAAGTTTTCATGTATGATGCACCTCTTTTCCATCGAAAATTTCAATTATTTTGTGGATTTCAAAAATTAGTGTCTTACTCCCCCTAAACCATACGTTCCCTAAGGCAGAGACTATGTCTGAGGTCATTTTCTCCACCATTATTTCTTCAATGTCTAGCAAAGTCTTAATCACAGAGTAGGTACCAAGTAACACATATTGAATGGGTAGATGAATTGATGAATGGATGGGTGGAAGGAGGGGTGGATAGATGAATGCATGGATGGTTGATCTAGTATAGGGATATCATCAGGGTCAAGTTGAGGTTAAAGTGAAAATGAAGCTTTGTCTCCTTTTGCATAAAGTAGAAATAAGAGAGTAAATACATATTAGAGGGGAAATTCCAAGACACTGTTTACAACACTATTTATATCCAGCAGGTCAGGTCTCCAGATATGCTTGTATTATGAAGAATAGTTTGGAAATCTTGACCTCTAGCTTGAGACAAAGTAGTTTAGAAGCTCTGAAAAAGAAGAGGATCTAAAATTCAAACCTTAAAATAAAAAAATAGGATTAATACAGAAAGACCTTCTTTAATCTTGGATACATTTTTATTTCAATAAACTGTAGGAAAATTGAGCTTGAGAAGAAATTATTCGCAAGTGATGATGGTGAAGATGTAGCTCAAACGAATACATTCAAGAGTTCTAAAAGGTGGCCATAATTTCCTAAAAGAACAAAAATGTTCTCTGCAAAAAGATTTCCTTTTCTTTCTCTCCTGGCCAATATCTTAAAAATAATTAAATGCATGCAAATAAGAAAAATAAACCAATGAGCTAATAGGAGTCATCCTGAGCATATGAATAAAAAGAAACAGAGAAGAGGAGGGGATGGAATCCATTAAACTCTCCAAGTATCCAAAACCTGCCAGCAATAGCAAAAATGAAAACTTACCTTTTTGAAGTTCTTCCATTACTAATTGAAAGGTAAGAAGACTGGTTCCCTATGCCTTAGGAAATACAGACTTAACAGATGTCGTTATTGAAGACTCTGCTGTTCTAAAGGAAAGAAGATGGATAGCATTTCCCAAGCCCTTTTGTCATGTCATATCCAAGTTCTGTCACCTAAACCTGATACACAATTAAACAATTGGCTAGGGTGTTGTCTTGACAGATTATTTGCCATGCTGGAAGTGAAGAGATATTTGCTGCACCATTCACTTCTCTTGCTGGAAATGTTCCTAATGAGCAACATTACCAGCAGGAATTATTCTTGTGTTTGGGAACCTCTCTCTAAATGGGAAAGAAAAAATCAAGTTTAAAGCTAAACTATACAAATTAAAGGGATAAAAAAGGATGCTACAGTGAAAGGATGGCACTAAAAGGAGGTTAAGTGACTTTGTTCTTCATCTGAAGATTATTTCAAATTAATCACATTACTCTAAAGCCCATTAGTGAGCAATATTTTTTGTGAATAATATTTGAACTTCTTTGTTCATTTAGATATTTTAAGGGATTTTACTTTGTACATAGTTTGAAACTTTTATTCGAAGCAATCATCTCTAAAAGATGGTACTTCTTTGACGTGATAAAGGACTTCATCAACACATATTAATGAGGGTTTAAAGCCTGGAAGACATTTGCTTCCCCTACCTACAACTTCAGCAGAGGTGATAGTGTCATATGATGATTTCTACTTCATTCTATGTCAAAACATGTGTGTGGTATGGAAGCAGTTATTATCTCAAGTGATCATTTGGATTTTCATCACTGTTGTAAAAAGCTGCCAAAGAAGATTTTGCAGATGTACTAGCGCATGGGTATGCAATGGTATAACCATATGTATATACATACAGGGCTGTGTGTACACATACCAATATGCCCATGCATTTGACCACTTAGATGGATATTATGCAAACATGAATGTGTAGATATATGTCCAAATGTGCTTATGCATGTAGTTTTGTCTCATCCTTTATAATCGAGACAATGTCTGCTATTCAACTTTTCTCACAAACAAAAAGGGAAGAATGTGAGAAAGGACTACCTAATTTTATCACATAGTTTTAAAACTTTATTGTACTCACAACTGATCTGGAGTACTGGTGAAATATACTGACTTCTAAGACCCAGAGTTCTTCACTAGAACAATTCCTCCGTGGTTTGAATGTATTGTTACCCACTATAAATATCCTGGCCTAGTGGCCAAGCCAATTTTAGGCCAACATACAATGAGGGATGTTTGCCTCTAGAGTTGGCAAACTTCAATCCACTCCCTGCTTTGGTTTAATCTGAGAGCCAAGAATGGCTTTTACATTTTTAAATGATTGAAAAAAAATAATAGGAGAATAATATTTTGTGGCACATGAAAATGATATGAAATTCAAGGTTCAGTGTCCATAATAATGTTTTACTGGGACACAGTCATTTAGGCATCCTCTGTAGCTGTTTACATGTTACAACACCAGAGTTCAATAGTTGCAAGAGAGACTATATGGCCCACAAAGCAGAAAATATTTATTCTCTGGCCCTTTACCAAAAAAATAAAGGGGGAGGGGGAGTGCCCTGCCCTAGAGTCCTATCTTTATTCAGTGGCTTTTTAATCTATCCATGATATACTATTTTATCCCTTCTTTCCTCTTCTTGTTCTTGAAGGAGGACCTGACAGCATATACCTCTTCATCCTCACCAGTTTTCTCATTGTAAGTCTTGGATTATCTCATGAAATTCAAAAATTATTCCCACTATTAAAAAAAAAAAAGCAAAGCTTAAAGAAGACATGAGAGAAAATAGAGAGTCTCTACTGGTTTCCTTGAAATAATACTATCAGAATACTATAGTATTATAGGAAAAAAACAATACTATAGGAATAATATACTATAGAAATAAAGAGTATAGGAATAAAATAATACTATAAGAATGGATGGCTCTATGGTATAGAGACCTACTCATCCCCAGAATTATTTAAGGAAAGTTAGGGACTTCCAGACTGTTAGGAAGGTCACAGAGAAGAAGTCATAATTCTTTGACATAGTAATTTCAGAATTTATTCAAAACTCAAAATCAATGATTTGTTTATTCTAAATAATCCTCTAGTCTGTTACCTAGCAGACTCTAGGTAACAAATAGATACCTAGAGGTATCTTCTCCCATGGCTTCTGTCCATAAGATATGTCTAAAGATGTCTTCCAAGTCTGATCCAAAACAACATTCCTAGAAAGCAGGAAGGAAATCTATGTGTTCTGGATCCTTCTTTCACAGCAACCACCACGATGGCAATTAGAGTGATAATTGTGTGATCATCTTTTTTTTTTTTTAAGATTTATTTGTTTATTCCAGAGAGAAAGAGAGAGAGAGCACACAAGTGCAGGTTGTTGGGGGAGGGTGACAGAGGGAGAAGGAGAAAAAAACTCAAGCAGACTCCTTGCTGAGCATGGAGCCCACCAAGGGGCTCGATCTCATCACCCTGAGATCAGGACCTGAGCTGAAATCAAGAGTCCAACATTTAACCAACTCTGCCACCCAGGAGCCCCATGTGTGATCATCTCTTTAATGTCTACTTCTTTCCAGGCTTTCTCACCTAGCTTCCTCATCTCAATCGCAGAACCCAGAAATTGTATTACAAATAATTTTCTCAATTATTCCCAAGAAATTTGATCTTAGGAAATTGTGGGACCTGGCTATCTAGTTTATATGAGGTTGTTATTTGTATAACTGAAGTCTGTGGGCAGGCAATCAATCAAGGGAAATGGGCATGAACTGGGAAAAGCAAGGTCAAACTAGAATATTGTAAGACTGACCTGGAACTTACATTGGTCATTCACCATTTCCAAGCCTCAAACTTTGAGGAGGGGATGTCCTGAAGGCAGAACTGGCCTCATGTGTATGTGGCCTATGTAGCCACTCAGAGTCTCCTGCTTAGAAAGATCTCATGCTTGGTTTCATGCTCTGCTGCTACCATCTTGAAATTCTTAATGATATTTGAGCCAGTGGTCCCATGTTTTCATTTTACACTGGCCCTTAGAAATTATGTATTCAGTTGTGCTTGCTGGAAAGGTTGGTTCTCCTCATCATGCACCTGGTTCAGGAGCTGGAGAAACAGAAGCAGAATATCCAGCAGATGGAGAAACAGAAGCAGAAGATCCAGCAGAAGACACTGAGGTTGTCCCATGTCAACCAGATGAACCAGCAGGTGAATGGAAACATGTGTCATATGCTACGGTGTCTCAAACCTAGCACTGACATCCTCAGTGAATAGCAATATGGCCACTCCTTCATTTATACCATCCAAATCTCCCTTCCAAAAAAATATCTCCAGTGAGCCAAGACTAACTCAGAGTTATGCAGGGAAAGGAATTGTTGAAAATGTAATATGAGTTTAGTTAAGTTGGCACACTAAACACTCACCATACCATCAAAATCATTTCAATCAAATCCACTGGGATTCAGTAAAGCAGAATGGAAAGAGCCACAAGACCTGATTTCAAAGCCCAGATCCATCACTCACTGAAGGAAACCTTACACAAGTTACCTAAGCTTTGAGGTTCAATTTCCTCACCTATAAAATCAACAGAGCAAAACTAACTTGCAAAATCACTGTGAGAATTTGATAAAATATCATTAATATACTTCCACCATTTTAAATAAATAAATAAATAAATAATCTGAAACGTTCTGCATTCCTAAGTAAAACATAAACAAATGAGCGATTTAAGAGAATGACCTCCGATACTTGGTTGAGAGGACCAGGACTCTTTTTTTGCTACTGTTTTAGCCAGTAGCAGCACCTTCCCAAATCTCCCCCTGGAAAGCCCCAAGGGGTAAATGAAAGTAAACATATTCCTTCAGGGGCATCTTTCTCACTAGCAATACAAAATTCTGTGGTCTTATTTTATCTTGAACAATCCATGGGACCCGTGTCTTCTGTGCTGTCATAGGGCTGTATTTGTTTTAATGCGAAATCAATACTTTGTATGACTTATGAGTGAAATCACTTACCTCTGTCCCTCAAATCCTCAAGCATAGTCGATGTTACAGAAAGATGCAAACTTCCACTTGGCATCTCCACAATGGTGATGATGATGATAATGAAGAGTAGCCAATTCTACTGAATACATACTCTGTATTAGGTGCTACAGGAATCCTCTTAAATAAATTATCTAACTTCATCTTTGTAACATCTTCATTTTGTTAAATAGAAATCAAGAAACTAAGGCTCAGAGCTGTTAGGTAGCTCTTCTAAGATCAAAAGACCGGGCTCACAAGTGGTACAACTGATCACAATCCTGGGATCTCAAGTCTACATTTATCATCACTATTCGGTATCATCTCCCTGAAAGGACTCAGGGCTCCGTGTGAGAAGCCCAGTCAAGAGATCTAACTAAAACGCAATCTGCAATATTTATGTGAAGGGAAGCTGATCTACAAATAATTACTTTTAAAACATACATGTGGCAAATTTGAGAGTTTGAAGCTTATTGGTTGGTACTCTCCAAAGCATTAGGAAAATGGTGGATGGGTAAGTGAGAAAGAAAAGGGAATCGATGGGGGTTGAGATGAAAGAAAGGAGAAAGGGAGAGATGAGAGAGATTCACTACGAATTTAGAATGAGCACGTTAGATTGGATAGGTATGTGTGCCTTTCTTCATTTGCAAAGTACAGGTCTGGCTGACAAGGAACTGTATCAAAATCCAGATATTTTAAGTATGTATTGGTGAAAAAAAGAGGCAACCACTCCCATCTACCCAAGGAATGAAAAGTACAGACACTCTGGGTCAGGATCTCTGGAGCCTTGATTGTAGCTCCCCATAGAGTCCAAACCAACAAGGATAACTGGGGACTGCAGAGAACCCACTTGGGCATAATACCCTCAACAAGTAAATGTGCCTCCTCCTAGAAGCCCTAGAAAATCCCAGGGGCCAAAACCAATGACTTCTGACCTATTCTCGTAGCAGGAATTATATAGCAGCTTCCTTCAGCGGCATTGAGGTACTAACATCACTTTTCCGGTGCACAGATCCTAGAGCCCCACAAGGCTAGGGCAGTATTTTAAAAGTCAAATAAACTGCTATAATCCTCATAACATCCAGCACACCACTTTGCTCATAAAAAGCATGCTCGATAAGTATATATTAATCAGCAGAGTATGACACTTCTCGCACAGACAATTGAGGGAGGCAAAAACTACTCCAAACCAAAACTATGCTTAGAAAACATTTCAAATTTAATAAGTGAAAAAGTGGCTAAAAGCTGTTGCATTATGAGGAAACATGTTTTTTTAGTGTAAAAGATAGTTTGCCGAGCATTCCAGGTTTATTTTAATTCAAAAACAGGATTAGACATTTAAAAAAACATGATTTTTTTTTTCTTTGCCATTCTGAACATCCCCGGGGGGTAGAAGCTGTTCTGGTGTCATCTTCCTATCTCTATTCAGTGTGTTTTATCAGTGTGACTCAGACAGAGAATGTCCTTTTAGAGATGGGATTACTTTGGTCTAAAAAGAGAAAATCTGCAAAGCTGTGACGTTTTGGGCTGACTTGGGAGGATTTTTTCTTCTTCCTTTTTCTTTTCCTAAATTAACAATCAGTGACTCTCTGTGTGTTTTTTTAGGGTACTTTTTTCTCATTCGGTTATGGTGAACCCAACAACCCTTCACGACTTTGTTGTTTGTACTGACCCCCTTTGGTCCGTTTTTGGTATAGTCGCCAACCATTTTTCTTCCTTCTGGGATATTCAGCGGTCATACTGTTTGTAAGACTGAGTCCCACAGTGGAAAGTTGGTATGAATCCATACATAAGTGCCCTGATAGGCTCCACTGTACTAATATTTTTCCTAAATAAAAGAACATTCTTGGGGTGGCTAGATGGCTCAGCTTCTGCCTTCAGCTCAGGTCATGATCCCAGGGTCCTGGAATAGAGTCCCCACATCGGGCTTCCTGCTCGGCGGCAAGCCTGCTCCCCCCTCTCTCTCTCTGCCTGCCTCTCTGCCCACTTGTGATCTCTGTCTGTCAAATAAATAAATAAAATCTTAAAAAATAAATAAATAAATAAATAAAAGTAAAAGAAAAGATTATCCTTGCCACGTCAGTCAATGGCAGTCACAGAAGGTGGCTTTGGGTGGCTTCCATCATTTGCAATTTGAATACCCCACAGAAGCATTTCTGTATATGCTACTTATTCTATCTTGAATGCTCTTGCTCTGTTTCCAGTGTTCCAATCCTGCTGTCCTTCACCTCACAGCTGACAAGCCGCCAGTCCCAGGAAGCCTTCCCAGATACCTCCTTCACCAGATTTGCTCAGTATGTGGAAGCTGACATTATTAATACTATATTATCGAGGTGTAGGTCTGCTTTGATTGCCCTGAAGCAGAATTCTGAAACATTAGCCTAGGTTCCTGGGCCCTTCCCACTTCCTCCCCCTTCATGTCCCCCTTACACCATCTCCTGTCACCCACATTTGGGCCCCATTCTGACTTTGTCTTCCAGGGAAGGCTGACCTCGAGATGTCCTGGGTGCCTCTGACAGCAGTGCTTTGCCCCTTTTAACCTCCACATGAATTTATCACCCAGACTACAGGTTTGAGCAATGAGTAATGCTTCTTCAATTTTTCTTTCTCTGTCTTTCCAGAGTCAGTATTTTCAGTCCCAGCCAGCCCCCAAAACTGATTTTTGCTAAGTGATCAAATGGATTCTGAGGAGAAAATCCACAAATAAGACTTGGATATCAGGTTAATAAACCTGCAGAAGATTATTTTTAAATTCCATCAAGATGATGCAAGTCTGCTAACTAGAGCCCACTTATAATTACAGTCATTATCAAATATGTTTTTCATAACTGAAATTCCATTGTCATTAAACCACTGCCTGAAATATTAACCCCTGATCGTTTCAGATTAAAAATACTGAATGAAAATATAAGGAGACATCTCAGTTTCTTTCATTAAAAATATCAGGTTATATCATGAACTCTTCTCCTTTTTTTTAGCTTTTTTTATTTTATTTATTTGACAGAGAGAGAGACACAGTGAGAGAGGGAACACAAGCAGGGAGAATGGGAGAGGGAGAAGGAGGCTTCCCACTGAGCAGGGAGCCTGATGCAGGGCTGGATCCCAGGACACTGGGATCATGACCCAAACCAAAGGCAGACACGTAACAACTGGACCAGCCAAGCACCCCATGAATTGTTCTTAATGGTAAGGTTAAACAATGACAAAACTAAATTTTATGGAACACCTATTTAAGAAACCAGATTGCAGGGGCACCTGGGTGGCTCAGTGGGTTAAGCCTCTGCCTTCGTCTCAGGTCATGATCCCAGGGTCCTGGGATCGAGGCCCGCATCGGACTTTCTGCTCAGTAGGGAGCCTGCTTCCTCCTCTCTCTCTTCCTGCCGCTCTGCCTATTTGTGATCTCTGTGATCTTTCTATCAAATAAATAAATAAATAAAATCTTTTTAAAAAATTTCACTTTAAAAAAAAAAAAAAGAAACCGGATTGCTTTCTACAAGACTTGTTTGAATAACATCTTTCTATAATGGCAAAAGTTTAAAAGAAAAAAGCACAATTATATGATGCACCCATGTCTGGGGCCAAGGGCAGATAGAAAGCAAAGGAAAGATAGGGAAAAGGAAAAAATAACCACAAAGGAGCATTAGCTCTAAAATCCTAGCACACAGATCTCCAGTATTTTATCTTGGCTTCGTTCTCCACCTTCTGTGGCCCTCAACATAAGGCAACCACAGAATTCACTTTTTGGTACAACTCAGAACTGGTTGGCTCAAAAGTATTTCTTATCGATACAAATTTCAGTTAACTTTTGAACATTTTTTTTTTACTTAAGAACCTTTGAAAAAATATATCAGTATACGTTATTATGCTGTGCATATAAATACAATCTATAAAACATATTTATTTTTTTTTAAAGATTTTATTTATTTATTTGTCAGAGAGAGAGAGGGAGAGAGAGCAAGCACAGGCAGACAGAATGGCAGGCAGAGGCAGAGGGAGAAGCAGGCTCCCTGATGAGCAAGGGGCCCGATGTGGGACTCGATCCCAGGACGCTGGGATCATGACCTGAGCCGAAGGCAGCTGCTTAACCAACTGAGCCACCCAGGCGTCCCTATAAAACATATTTAAACTTTGATTTCAGTGATTCTCCGCGGTCTGCTAGATTTTTAAGTTCCTTTGTTTTTTTTTAAGATTTTATTTATTTATTTGACAGAGATCACAAGTTGGGAGAGAGCGAGAGAGGGAAGCAGGCTCCCCGCTAAGCAGAGAGATGTGGGGCTCAAGCCCAGGACTCTGAGATCACGACCTGAGCCGAAGGCAGAGGCTTAACCCACTGAGCCACCCAGGCACCCTGATTTTAAATACCTTGATAATGAGGGCATTTCATGCATCTTTCCACCCCTAAGAAATCATATGGCAAGTAGTCATGTTTAAAATCATTGATCTACCCCCTGGCTTTTTTTTTTTTTTTTTTTTTTTTTTTGTAGTACGAAATTAGTTTTTATTTTTACCTCAAAATAAATGCTTAACATTTTTCCCAAACCAAAACTACAGGTGAACACTTAGAAAGAAGGGGGGAGTGATTTCTCCCTTCGCTGGGGGAGCTGGCCCCTGGCTTATTTTGAAAAGCCTTGGGCTGTACTCTTAAACTGGTTATTATACAACACAAACATCTTTAGATACTTAGTCATGGATAAACTAAGTAGTTTTATCAGCATCACTAATATTAATGTAACTCCCAAAAATATAACTGAAAATTATTTTTAAATCCGCCCTGAAGAGTAGACTTCTTATTTTCCCCTTTCCCCTTTCTGTTAACATCAAATATATATATATATATATATATATATGGTTTTGTTTTAGTTTTTTTTTGGATTCCGATTATGGCCATGAGATTTCAGACTGATCATGACCATGCTTGATGTCCTCAATGCCCAGGCCACTTGTTCAGCCAAGAAAAGGTATCAATAAATTTTCTTAGTTAAAAATAAAGATTGGCTGTATATTATAGTAGGTATATGTTAGTTAAGATAAAAGTAATAATACGTGTTTTCAAATTTATATTCCTTTTGAAACAACGTGGTGCTCTCATTTTCATCTTCAGCAAAGATCTGTGTGCATTAGTAGCAAAAGGGTGTTTATGCTTGCGGTGCAATCATTGGAAAGTGGATAAAGTATGGTGGGACTATCTCCATTGGAAATCAATGACCCTTAAGAAAATAATGCAGTGATGTATAAATCCAGATATTTTGGCAGCCGACTCAAATTCCCTTAAACTTCACACTCAGACAAGAAAAATCTGATTGAACAGTCTGCAGGCAGCCGTGAATTCTGTCCCCTGGCCCCAAGTTGTAAAGGCATCCATGATACATATTTTCAGATGGTCACCTTCGGTGGGAGAAAGAGAGAGAGAAGGATAACATGTCTTGCTTTGGCAAGAAAAATTCCTTGCTGCAAACACTGGAGGTAGAAAACTCTCCCTGTGTAAGAGGCATGGTTACATAACATTCCTCAAAGAAACGAATCATGAATTCCAACGAGAGCTTCATTCTTTCAGAATGTCATAAGTACGAGAAGTTAATTTATGGACTCGCTTGAAGTACAGATGCTCAGTCTGAGTCCTCTGACAGCCTCGCTATTTTTTTTTAAAAGATTTTATTTACTTATCTGACACAGAGAGAGAGATCACAAGTAGGCAGAGAGGCAGCGGGGGGAGGGGGAAGCAGGCTCCCCGCTGAGCAGAGAACCCGATGCGGGACTCGATCCCAGGACCCTGGGATCATGACCTGAGCCGAAGGCAGAGGCTTTAACCCACTGAGCCACCCAGGTGCCCCAGCCTCACTATCTTAAAAGCAAGTTAGATCCCAAGGCTCTTGAAGATGGAGAGGCAGCAGAGAACCACCTTCCCAGATTGTCTGATCAAGATTCCACATGAGTGGAGACACCACTTTACTGGTTATTGTGTTTAATGAGTAAATTTGCAAACCACCTACTTTGAATGAGTTGTGTGCGTTTGTTTTCTACAAATGAAGTGATCTGGTAAAAGGTTTTCTAATTTAGCCTCATTTTTCTTTTTTTACACATTTTCAGACAAAGCAAGGAAAAACAATCTTTAAAAACTGACTAATGGATTCTATTTTTTTTTTTCTTCTGTTTTTGGCAGGAAGGTAAGTAAAATAGTGCGGGGGGTTCTTTGTGAGGTTTCTCTGCCTATTGACAATTATTTCACAAAGATACCCCAATCTGCATTTCATATCTTTAGGTTATTGACATCCATAGGAGCTGTCTAGCAGTTGAGACTGGCTTTTATCTTTTCTTAGCATTCAGAGTCTATACTGGACAATGACAGCAGTCCCAGCCTCACTGAATCTCATCAAACTGTCTCATTCACAGTGATGACTGAGTTGGATTAAACCCAAGGACTCGGCTGCTGGTATTAACCCATCAGACGTTGCAGGCCCTCAGCCACTTTAATCATTAGGGTGGGATTAATAGGTTTGCTCTGCCACAACCTCCATGCCTAGGAAATCACGCCAGGAGAATGTGGACGCTTCAACGGGCCGAGCTTTAATCACACCAGGCAAAACATGACAGTTTGGAAATTAACTCAGGAGGATAAACTTGGAAAGGAGATTAAAATAGCCTGGGTGTTTATCAACAGATTGTACACTATTAGCCAAGCCGATTTCCCAAACTCCTAGTTCTCCTAGTGAGAACCCCTGTGGTTGGTGCCTTCCATGTTCTTTCTTTGGAAATAAACAATGAAGAGTTTACATAGGCACATCAAAAGTCAGGCAGGTAAGTAGCTCATAGGGTTATAGGTAACAATCCTATACATTTCAGGGAGAACAAACACCCAGATCGAGACAGCATTGGCAGGTTCTCCAACAGAATTTAATATACTTTCTGCTCCAAGTCTGCACATGTCCAAATAAATCAGGATGCACTTGAGCTCCACTGGACTCCTTTTTTTTTTTTTTTTCTTTTCCCCTTCCTGGCTGTAATAAGCATGCTTGATTGTCAGGCCCTGCTGTTCTTAGGGCCAAATCAAAAATACAATATTAACTTCTTTCAAAGATGCAGCCACCAAAGCAATAGTAGAATGCAAATAAATCAATTCTGCATGCTTAAGCCCATCTCCCTTTCATGCAAGCCTGGTGATAGAGAGGGCTTCTTTTCTCCCGACTCTGCCTTATCATTTTGAGGTATGAAAAATAGATTGTGTCACAGTAATGAAGCACAGGAAAAGGGAGCTTGTTATAAGCTGATTACAGTTTAGATTGAAGGACTGGTTCTCATTAGCTATTTTAGATTGGACAGCATCCTTGAGCTGTTAGTAATTACTGAAAGTAATTTTTGAAAGGGAGAGTGGGGCAGTCAGTGCAAGGAGAGACTCAAACAGTTGCATGGGGATTGGAGCGAGGGGTCGGGGGAGAGACCTGCAGCCTGCCAGGTCGTTATTACCCCAACGCTAGGGCAAAATGAAGCAGCTGTGCCTGGTGACTTTCTTGTTAGGCTCTCCGGCAATGAGAGAGCGCTTTGCATGGAGGAATGAATACAGCCTAAGCGGTAAGAGGCCCCATTGAAAGTTCAAGTGGGCAGGGTGACTCCCCGGAGCTCTGCCATCAACACACAGAAGCTCAGTTTTCATCCCATAATAAACGTGTTGAAGGCAGGTTTCACTGCTGGTTACAGAAGCAGACTTAAAAAGCAGACGCTAAGTGATGGTCACTTTCTGGCTTCATGAAGTGGATATGAGAGCATGACCGTTTCCCTGGTCCAAATAGGATGACGTATGCAACTTCACCAGTCCTGAAGGTATGCTGGGGAAGATCTCTGCATGCATCGCTCCAAATGCGTGTTATTGATCAAGGATTTCCCTCCACACAAGACTGGATTTTCGGGAGAGAAAATGTGCCATTTGTTTGCGTTGCTTGTTTCTTCACTTGGGGAGACCCGGAATTTGGAGGTTTGATTTCCAGCTCTAGACCTTCCCCCAACTAGACCTCTTGCCACCCTAAGTTAACCATTTAACCTCTCACTGTGTCTGGGAAATAAAAGGAGCAAATTCAATGTTTCCCATCGTCCCTTAAAACTATTGACTTCTAGGATTCCAATTATTGTGTCTTTGACCTAATTTATTGAGAACAAGGTAAAGGATACAGAACGAAAAAAAAGAAATATTTTCTTCCACATCAGGGAATAAATTCTGTGTAAGACCGAGATGAAGCTTTCTTACTCCGGAGCACAAGAGATCTGGCCTGCAGTTCGAAGGGAAAATAAGGAGTATTTACCGAGACTCTGATATGTGGGAGACTTTTTATGTACCGATTCCCCAATAACGATGCAACGGGCAGGTGGAGACTGAGCTCTAAAAACGCCATGCCTCATGCCCGATGTGACACAGCTCAGAAGTCGAGAGCCACAAAGCGATAGATAAGGCTGCCTCCGCGCATGCACAAACTGGCCCTGACGCAGGAGAACCTGGTCACCGTTGCAGGAGGAGCGGATGTCCACTTTCGTGGACTTATTTGAGCAACATCCAGAGGCTTCTCTTCTCTAAACACCTCTTAAACTCTCTGAATGTTGCCTGAATTCCCTCCACTAAAGCCCTTCCTTTGGGTTAACAAATGTACCCTCTCTAGAAAGCCCTGATTAAAATACAAATGTGTTACCCGGGAGGGATAAATTCATTAAGCCATTAGTAAAAATTAACAGCCTTTATAAAATCAACAGCCTGGATGTATCTGATTAGCCAGCTGTCATTCAGCAGAAAGCAGATATTAAGGGGAATATATGAAGCTGAAGTTTCTCCTTTGGAGAGGAAATCCAGAAAAGTCTGGGACTCGGGACACTGCTGCAAGGGGCAGGTCCTGGTGCATGATCCTGTTAGGGTTCCTGAGCAGCTAGACAGCAGCGGAGGCAAGAGGGACCCAAGGTTGACTTTTGGGGTTGGCAAGGAACACATGGGGAATGAAAGATGAAAAACAGAAGGATTTCTGTGGTGGGGGAGGAGGGTTGTGGTGGGGGGGGATTCACATTCTATCACTCGACTCTTGCTACAGACTGAAAGTAGCGAGATTCAAGGCCTTTATACACATCATTATTATTAGAGAATTAAAAAAAAATTAGTCTAGCGACTTTCAAATTAAAGTAACTGAAAACTACCCCCACATCGAAACCTTTGAAATAGAGAAGGTCCACATCTATTTGTGTTCTGTACTGGATTCCTATGCAATATATTGTTTGAAGAATGGATTCAAGATGTTAAGAAAGAAAGAAAAAAGGAAAAGAGGGAGAGAGGGAGGGAGAAAGATAAGGAGGGAGAGACAGAGGGAGAATAGAGGAGGGAGAGAGGGAAAGACAAGGGGGAGGAGGAAAAGAGAATGGAAATCAATGATCTAATTCAGCAGTTGGCAAACTTTCTCAGCAAAGAGCCAGATAGTAAATATTTTAGCATTCACAGTCCACTAGTCTCTGTAGCAACTACATAACTCTGCATAAACAAATGAATATGGCTGTGTTCCAATAAAACTTTATTTGCAAACCAGGCAGTGGTTGGACACAGATTCACGCTTAAGTTCCCAATGGCTTTATAGCTAAAGAAAATGAGGTCAAAAATAGTTAAGAAATTGCCCAAAGCTACACAGGCCTTCTTCTCCAAAATCAGCATTTTTTTTTATTTTTTTTTTTAAAGATTTTATTTATTTATTTGTCAGAGAGAGGGAGAGAGCGAGCACAGGCAGACAGAATGGCAGGCAGAGGCAGAGGGAGAAGCAGGTTCCCTGACGAGCAAGGAGCCCGATGTGGGACTCGATCCCAGGACGCTGGGATCATGACCCGAGCCGAAGGCAGCTGCTTAACCAACTGAGCCACCCAGGCGTCCCCAAAATCAGCATTTTTATCTCAAGATAGACTTACTTGTATTTAAAGTATTAGTTACATATTGAAAGGTGCTCACAGACCCCTGAAAATGGAGGTCTGAATTCAGGCTATCATTCCAGAATAGGGTCAATTTGAAGTTAAACAATGAAAGTCACCACACAAGGGCAAGGAGAGAAGTTCAGCCCTCAAGGAAACCACCAAGGAAGAGCAAGGAGGGAGGTCTGCCCTGAGACACATTTGAGGAATACCTAGTTGGCCTTGCCCTAGGAGAAAGGGCACACACATAGTCATTCATCTCTCACAGAACATGGGTAGAAAGTGAGGGTCAGCGCTCTTCAAAGCTGCTCAGATTCACGTGGTTGGGAAGTAAAAGCCAGGATTTGGACCAGTTACATTTCATCTTTTGTTGTTGTTCTTGTAAGGAGGGACGCCTGGGTGGCTTCGTCTGTTCACCGTCCAATACTTGATGTCGGCTCAAGTCACAGTCTCAGTGTCCTGAGATGAAACTCCCTGTGGGGTTCTGCGCTCAGTGGGGGTCTGCTTAAGATTCCCTCCCCGCCTTCCTCGGTCCCTCCCCACCTCTTATAGCCCTCTGTCTAAAAAAAAAATGGTTGAAAACTCTAAAAACAATTTTACCTGAGGTTTATTATCGTATTTCCCTTTGCATATCATTATATTATCCACCTGATATTTACAGGGAAGAACATCTTTTAAATTAAATTTTTAATTACCTAAGAATTATATATTAGCCCTAACTTTAAAACTTCAAGGGTTCAGCTTCATTCTCGCTCTCTTTTACACACACACAGCGTTTTTCTGCTCTGTGTGACTTTTACTTTCATTCTCTTTCTCCTCACATGCATGAGTGTGCAGTATGTCCTATAAAATGATCCTCACCTAGACAAAGGCAACAGCCTGCTGACTGGTCTCCCCCCACCCTTGCAGCTCCTTGTTTACCCTGCAAGCACAATGATCTTGTGTAAATGCTTCACTGGCTTCCCTTTGCCGTGAGCATAACTTAAGCACAGCCTCCAAGCCCTACTGCCGATGGCTCTCCTTGTACCCCTGGCCTCCTCTTCCCAGTTGTCCTTTCTCTCTGCCCTCGGGTGACACAGGTTTTCAGTAACCCAACTGAGGCTTTCTCCCTTTCTCCCCAAGGCTGTTAAACCCTGTCCCTTGTGGTAAAGCTCTTCACACCTACTGGCTTGCCCACCTCCTCTGGCTCATCTAAATACTATTTATTCTTCAGATCTCAAGACAAAGGAGGTGTTCCAGGGCCACTCCCCCTGATTCCCCAAGCTAGGCCACTCCTCGTTGTGATATATCACACAGCAAGCAATAGCACTGCCAAGATTTTAAATTACATATGCATTAGCATGATTATTTATTTTGGGGCCTCCCATGAGACTGAAAGTTCCAGAAAGGCAAAGACCATGTTTGTTTTTCCTAATCCTGAATTCAACACAGGATCTGACATAAAGGAGGCAAACAAAAACCATTTGTTAATTAAATAAATAAAAACCCCTGTGAACTTAACCTCTAAATGCTCACCACTGCTGTTAAAAATCTTTTCACCAAATTCTGAGCCAATTATAAAATAGATTTTATTTTTTTATTTTCCTCCCTTCTTAATATCAGGGTGGTTAGTATATAAAAAGAAATCGAACTGTGATGATAAGCTTCAGGTAAAAATGCCTTAAAGCCTTCTCTATTATTTTTCACATAGTAACAACAAAAACAAAAAGAAAACATTTAGCTTCTTGACATATTCCCAAGCTACTACAAAAAATTATATTGCCTGAGAGAGTTAACCTTTTTTTTTTTTTCCCCTTACATGTCACTAGATGTTTCCTGGGAGAATTCAGCCTCCTATGCACAAAAGCACTTTTTCATGGTATACAGTCTCTCGAGGGATATAAGAATGCACAAAGCCAGAGTCCGAGATTGATCAGAGAACCTCCAATGACGGCTTTCTCCATCAACAGCCCCTAGAGCTGTGGGCCCAATCAGTCACACTCTACCTTTTGCCCTCTAGTTAAGGTAGGTCCTGGAACTGTGCCTTAAATATCTGTGCCTGTTGGAACTTTCTACAGAGATCCCTCAATAGAATTATATTGTTCAGCATTACCCCAACATACAGCTTGAATTTATGAGTTTATGTAGCGAGTCTCGATATGATTAATTTTAGTAACTGCCTTTTCTAAACACCTACACCTGAAACTAAAATACTAAAGACAGGGCATCCTCAAGTCACTCCCCAATGAGCAGATGGGCCCCATCGTGCACAACGATGGACTATATGAAGCAACAGATTGTGCATCTTTGCACAAATCCTCAAATTAGAAATTCCATAGCATCATGAATTTCAAGATGAAGTCTGTTTTCCCGAGGAGATTTTGTGCTGACCCAATGCCAGCCTCCAAGCCTCCATCTCCAAGGGGACACTTTACAAATAAAAAGCGTTTTACAATCTATTTAATTAGCTACTGCTCAGAACAATGCTAGCAATTCAGATGACTGTTACTTGTATTTTATGATTGCATTAACTTGCTCAAAACATGCCCTGGACAATTTCTTAGTGTCTGATTTCACACTAGTTCGATGGGGCTCAAGACAGTGAGCCAGGGGAGGGACCCATCTGTAACAATACATCCCACTTCCTCCTAGGACCACAAGGCCCTACCACAGCATTTGCAGTGGGCCAGGCACCTGCATGCCCCTTAGCATTTGCAAGAGATGGATGCATAAGATCTCTACTCTGACCACCTGCTAATCCTACCAATTAACAAGCAGATGGCAGTCTGAGGGCACCTGTCCAGGTGACTCTGTTCTGGCAAAGGAGGAGACGCACCTAGTCCAGCGGAGAATGAGGAACTTGCTGAAAGGGCTAGAAAACCTCAGTTTCAGGGAGTGGTCTCTCCTGGTGCATGACTCAGATGTCCTTGTGTAGGTTTCTCAAGCCGAGAGACAACTGGAGGATCTAGAATGCTTGCCAATACATAAAACGTGGCGTTTTTATTCACTAGAATGCTATTCAGAAGTTCAAAGCAATCAATTAAGTTAACATGAGTCATCACGGAAAAATCTTGAAAACAAATTGTTGACTAAAAACACAACTTACAGAACAACATCTATAGCTTGATGCTGTTTGTGTAAAAGATACACATAGGCACACACATGACAAACATGATATTTTCTACATATGTAAATATGCATGTGTGAACTACGAAAAAGTGATTTTGGTGCATATCAATTTGAATTCTTTCAGGAAGCCTTTAGGACTATTCTAAGGGAAAAGTGGGTAAATATCTTAGGGAAACTATTTTTTTCCTAGTAATTTGAGAATAAGTCAACTGGCTAAGTTTACCTTTTGTTTGGAACATATATATCCCAATAGATATACAAACATAACATAATATATATATTTATATATATTTATAAAATACCGTATTTATATACTACCATATAATACATATATATAGTATGTATTTATATACCATACATATATATTTTAAGAGCTAAAAGAATATAGACTAAATGCATCAGAGTTACTGATCTGGGGAAAGAGTTCGAACTGATTGTCAAAGAGGTCACCTGTGGGTGCCTGGGTGGCTCAGTCAGTTAAGCTTCTGCCTTTAGCTCAAGTCATGAATCCTAGGGCCCTAGAATTGAGGCCCACGTTGGACTCTCTGCTTAGTGGGGAGTCTGCTTCTCCCTCGCCTTCTGCCCACTGTTCCCCCTGCTTGTGCTCTCTTTCTTTCTGCAAATAAATAAATAAAGTCGTTTTTTTTTAAAAAGGTTATCTATATAATTTGTGACCAATGAAATTGTAAAAACAAATAGAATAAAATAAAATAGAATAGTAATAGTAGCTAATGTAATAATATTAAGAAGAGGAAGAATAGTATTGATTCTTTATTATAAGCCAGGCACTCTTCCAATTGTTCTGCATGTTTAAATTTCTTCAATCATCACACAACTCCATGAGATAAACACTATCATCATACCCATTTTGTAGAAGAGGTGATCAAGCCCCAGGGGTAAGTTTCCTGCCCAAGAGCAGACAAATAGTAAGTGGGAGAGCTACAACTGAGACTCAGGCAGACTGCTTCCAGCCCTGTGTTTAACCACTGTGATCTGAGTGGCTGCTGAAACTCTGATCTGACTCTCCAGATGCCCCTGCCAGCAAACCTGGGAGAGAGACTATCCCATCATCTGAATAAAAGTCGTTGGAGTATGTGCATCTTGACTCTACCTCAGATGACAGATCAGAAGTCATTCATAGAATATTGCTCTCAACTTACTTCCCTGCACGTAGGAAGTCAGAATCAAAGCAAAACCTTGTTAATAAGACAGAGCAATCCCAGCCTCCTAACATTCAGAGGGACTAGCCTCTCCTTAAATAACTGATCAAGTCATAAATTATTGAATGTTTGCCAGATTTAAATATATATATATATATAGAGAGAGAGAGAGACAGAGACAGAGAGAGAGAGTGATAGTCATATGTGTGTATATATATATACACACATACATATGTGATACATATGACTATCATGTGTGTGTGTATATATATATACACACATATGACTATCACTTTTTTTCTTTCAACTCATTTCAAAATTGACTCTGACGATACTGACCTGACTTACTTATGTGTTTTTTTTTTCTTTCTCAAGGCAAAGGTTGAAATTTGTAAGACTCAGAGGCATAAATTTAATTGGTAACTCAAAATGCAGTTATCTGACTCAAAGATGGAAACAACATAGGATTTCTTTTTTCCTCCTTTCTTGGCTAAGTTTTTCAAAGTCACTGAGCTGCCAGCCGTAGCAAGCATGCCTCTATTTTTCTGACCCTCCCCAAACTGCAAAAACTAACATAACTGGACTCTTTAAAAACAAAAAACAATCAAATAAAAAAGAGAGATAGAGAGAGAACAGGACAAAGATCACAGTAAAGAAGAGATTGTATTAAAGGTTTGGAAGAACAAATCAGATATAGGAAAACAACCCATGCCAGAGTGCTTGCCTGGCTCAGGATGGGAGTCTTCAACCAGAGGCTTACAACAGGGAGGCTTGGTTGAAAGTCTGCATTGGTTTGGAACTCTGGGACTCTTCTCCTGCTTCGCCGCAATGCCAGCCTCCCCTCCCCCGCCCCAGAGATCCCAGCGATCTAATTATGGAAGAAAGAGAATCTCAGAGGCTCAAGACTCAGGTGCATCAGGCACAGTCAGGAGTTGGGGGGAGGTCGGGTGGAGGGTAGTATACACATCCAAATGGGAGACAAAAATCAAAGTCTCCGTCGGATGGTGGGAATCCGGCCCCATCCCCCAGTTCAATATCTCCAAGCAGAAGTTTCCTCTGGAAAAATGGAAGTGCCCCTGGACAAAGTTCAAGAACTGGCAAGTGTGGGATAGGCTGGCTTCTGGGTGCAAAGCCAGTCTGCGGCCCGTTGAGCCCGCAGGGGTGCCCAAGCTCCACCCAGGCATAGAGATCTCTCTGTAACCCTTTAGCCTCGCACTCTGATATGAACAGAAACCAAGGGTCACCAGACATTTGTGAAAAGCCTCTGATTTGACACAGGGGGGCTAAATCAAATAAACAAGTGTGTGCACAAAACACAGGGCACTATTGAAGAGCCAGAATGGTGCGGAAAACCGAAGAACACTGAAAATATACACAAACATCCCCCGAGAGAGAAAAGAAAGCGCTGCACCCATAAAACATGAACTGCTGAGAAAGGCCAACCTGAGAAAAAGCAGCAGCTCTTGGAAGTTAAAAATAAAATAGCCAAGGGGTGCCTGGGTGGCTCAGTCCGAGAAGCATCCGACTCTTGATTTCGGCTCAGGTCAGGATCTCAGAGTTGTGGGGTAGAGCCCCTGCTTGGGATTCTCTCTCTCCCTCTCCCTCTGACCCCACCCCTGCCCCACTCACACACATGCCTTCTCATTCTCTTAAAGAAAAAAAAATAGCCAAAAGAAAACGTTTGATTAAAAATTTAGAAGAAATTTTGCAGAAATTTGAGTGAAAGAAAATAAAATAAAAATGATGAGAAAATTATATCAACCCGAGAAGCCTTAAAACTGGTGTTCCAGGGACGCCTGGGTGGCTCAGTGGGTTGAAGCCTCTGCCTTCGGCTCAGGTCATGATCTCAGGGTTCTGGGATCGAGCCCCACATCGGGCTCTCTGCTCAGCAGGGAGCCTGCTTCCCTCCCTCCCTGCCTGCCTCTCTGCCTACTTGTGATCTCTGTCTGTCAAATAAATAAAATCTTTAAAATAAAAAGACTGGTGTTCCAGAAGGAAAGAAATAAAAATTAACAAATTTTGAAGAAGAAATTGTCAAACAATTAATACAAAATTTTCCACAACCAGAAGACACAGGTCTCCAAACACAATGACTGAAAAAGCCCCACACTAAGGCACAGCTCACGAAATAAATTTTGGGAAATTTGAACCAAAGGTTAAACAAAAAAAAAAAAAAAAAAAAAAGGGAACCACATACCACATACCACATACCAAAAATAAAGAATGAAAAAGGGTTCTCAATAGTAACATGATGACAAAGTGAGTTAATATTTATATACTACCTACCTAAAATGCTCATCGTATTTGTTAAGTATGTAAATAAATGGAGTGAACTCTTGTAGAAAACGGAAGTGATATGTGTGTATGTGTGTGTGTGTGTGTGTTTTAAAGATTTTATTTATTTATTTGAGAGAAAGAGAGAGCATGAGAGAAAGCATGACTGGGGCGGGGGTGGGGGGCAGTGGAGAGAAGCAGGCCCCCGCTGAGCGGAGAGCCCGATGGAGGGCTCCATCCCAGGACCCTGGGATCATGACCTGAGCCGAAGCAGACACTTAAACAACTGAGGCACCCAGGCGCCCAGAAGAAATGTGTTGAAGTGATTTAAACTTATTTTGATGCACAAATGATAGAGATGTTGAAGAATCTGAAGGTATGTAGTCAGCGCAGCCTCTCCCCACATACCACACTCTCCTGCTTCCCTGGTCCCACCATAAGGCTACCATAAGGTCTCAGCCAAACAGGGGCACTATTGAGAGAGCAAGGAAGCTGCTGATAATTATGTCATGGTGACAGGATCAATTAAACTATCCTGGGGCGCCTGGGTGGCTCAGTGGGTTAAGCCTCTGCATTCAGCTCAGGTCATGGTTCCAGGGTCCTGGGATTGAGCCCCGCCTTGGGTTCCCTGCTCAGCGGGAGCCTGCTTCCCTTCCTTCCTCTCTGCCTGCCTCTCTGCCTACTTGTGATCTCTGTCTGTCAAATAAATAAATAAAATCTTAGGGGGAAAAAAAAAAAGACTATCCTGAGCAATTAACAGGCTGGTCCATCTTAAACTTGTTTTTTCTTATAAAATCTTACTCACCTTTGTCAATGGAAAACCCACCCTTTAGTTCCTTGGGCCCTAAAGCTTGGAATCATCTCTGAAAAGCCACCCCCCACCGCCGCCCACTTCTAACACACCCCACATCCAATCGGTCAGTTAGTCCTACAGCACTACCTTCAAAACAGACCCCAAGTCCCACCATTCCTCACCCTAAGTGGCACCTCACTGCCTCCCTCTGCCCGGCCTCTTCCACCTCTTCTCGTTCCAGCCACAGAGACGCTCTTCCCAAATTTAAGTGTCATCTTGGATCTTGCTGTTTCCCCGCTCAAAGCCGTCCAAGCTCCCACCTCCCAGGGCAAAAGCTGAAGGCCACGCACCATCTGTGGCCATGCACACCCGTGTCCTCGCCTCCCGCCCGCCCGGTCAGCCGCTCACCCCTGCTCGCTCTGCTTCTTGCGATTCTTGTTTCTAGAATACACCGTAAGCACGCCCATCTCAGGGGTTTGTGTGTTGTGTTTTCTCGACCTGAGATCCTCACCCTCAGATATCCTGCTGAGTCACCCCCTTGCCCAACTGCAGTTTGTGTCTGTGTTTTGATTCCAGTACCGCGCTCTTGTATTGAATGTTTTCCCTGGAACGCGATGGCATCTTAGAGAGCTCATCTATTTATTTTGCTCCTTGTGTTCCTTCCCCAGCGAAATGTCGGCTCTGTGGGGACAGAGAATTTTGACGATTTTGCTCACTGCTGGGTACCTGCAACTAGACTGCACCTCATTAAATATTCATTGAATGAATAAAATAAGAATATAAACAATATTATTTAAAATACGAAGTTAATAGTAGAGGACACAGCCAGAGGAGTTGAAGGTGGTGGCTAATGGTGAGGAGGAGGAGGGGAGGGCAGGGGATGACTGTTTTTATCATAAGCCATCTAGCATTAGCTGACTCTTAAAAACCCTTTGTTAGTTTGCTTTTTTAAAGTAAATTAACCTCACGAACAAAGGTGGATTAAGTCCTGGCAGCCTAAACTTCTCGCCTTTGTGTCAGCCATGCCAGGGTGTTGTCTTCAATTTCTCACAGGGGCCGCAGTCTCCCTGCCCCTCCCCCCACCTATAGCCACCACAGGATGCGCACCTTCCCCAGGACCTTCGTGTTTCCACCACCAACGAAGCTTTCTGGACCCAAACGACAAGTTTCCTGGTGCTGTAATAGCAAACCATCACAGCCTGGGTGGCTTTAAAAACAGAAATTTATTTTCTTCAGTCCTCAGGACTAGAAGCCCGACATGAAAGTTTAAGCAGGGTTGTTTGTTCCTGAGGCTTCTCACCTTGGCTAGTCGGCAGCCATCTTCTTTGGTGTCTTCCCGTGGTCTGGCCTCTGGGCTGGGTCCCCATCTCCTCTTCTTCTTTTTTTTTTTTTTAATATTCTATTTATTTATTTGACAGAGAGATCACAAGTAGCCAGAGAGAGAGGAAGGAAAGCAGGCTCCCCGCTGAGCAGAGAGCCTGACGTGGGGCTCAATCCCAGGACCCTGGGATCATGACCCGAGTGGAAGGCAGAGGCTTTAATCCACTGAGCCACCCAAGCTCCCCCCATCTCCTCTTCTTATAGAGACTCCAGTCATATTGAATGAGAGCCCACCCACCCGGCCCTTCCTTTAATCTTAATAACCTCTTCGAAAGCCCTGTCTCCAAATACTGTCACATCTGGAGGTGCTGAGGGTTAGAACTTCAACATATGAAATGCCATCTCCATAACACAGAGCAACTCATTGAATGCCTCCAAGGTTCACACTGAAGAGGGATAAAGAAGAGAAAAAGTGGGGCATCAAGATTTCCTAGGGATTTCCTTTTTTTTTTCTTCTTTAAATCAAAAATGCCCTGAACGTACCAGAACCTCTTAAGGAGACAGAGGAAGAATTCACTGCTGCGATTAAGGAAATGCCCCTCCCGTGACCTGGAAACACTCTTTTGTTGAGAACTTCTGATCTAAAGGAGAATAAAGGAAATGTTATCTCTGCAGGATTTCTGACAATATGAAAAAAGAATTTACATTTACCATGATCACTTTCTTGGTGATGAGGCAGGAACTGGGCTGCAGAGGAGATAAATCTATAATCAATGAAATGTTTCCGTCTGGATGATGCCTCGCTGTGCAGCTTTCATTATTTTTAATTTTTGTAACTAACCGCTGGCCTGGTGAACAGCAGGTCTTCAAAATAAAATTTCACAAGGGCCTAGGCATTTAATTTTCTCCCCACCTTTTGTTAAGGCTGAATCTTCCCCTCAGGCCATTTGGTTAGGTGTAGAACCAGGGAAAGCCGGGGAGGAGGCATCCCCATACAGAACAGAGAGCATGGACAGACCTAGGGGTGGAAAATAATGAAAATCAAACTTGGCCCCCCAAAAAAGGCTTTTCAGTATATTGAAAAGAGGATTGAATCCACCATGGACCAAGAAATCCCCTCATCAAATCCAATCTTGATTTTTACCTATGAACTGATTAGTCCCACCTGTCACTCAGCCGCTTTATCTCTCAGGTTCAGCATAAGAGCAATTTTGCTGTGATTTGTCAATTTGGTGTCAGTCCACCAAGACCAGAATAGTGTTCAAGGTGGTAAGAATGAAAAAGAGAGCCACTTAAATGCATTTGATATTGCTATTAGGAGATATTTAAATCACATTTTAAAAGCCTCAACATTTTCAAGAAATTCTAGGTTACTTTACAGCAACAATGCAGAGATAATTATGAAGTCCCAGCACTGACACCTGATAACACTTTTAGTTTTAGACAACTCAAATATGGTAAAGCTTGATTCAAAAATATAGGTAATTTAAAGAGTCTAGAGCCAAAATAGTAATGTGTCTTTGTAGTCCTTAAGTATCCTGAGAGTGAAGCAGATTTAGAAAGATTCTGGCTGAGCAAAGAAGTCACTTTGGAAGAAAAAATAAAATATTGGTTTTATGTTTTTCATTAGTATTGTACTTCTGAAAATACTCTTTCACCACTCACTCACATTTTATCATAATATTTTTCTCTTGTTTATCCTGCTGATACTGATTATCTTGATTTATGAACACAGCTAGAGAAGTTGGACAAGCCAAATACCTTTCCATATTAAAGACACTAAATGTGTAAAACCACTGGGTGAGGAAAATAGATTTTCTCAACCAAAGCACTGATTATAGTTTTGGTTTCATGAAACAGTAAGGAATATATGACCTCCCAGTTATCCTCTGCTGATGAGATATACTCAACATTGTTTTTGTTTTGTTTCGTTTGTTTCCAGCAGAGCATTTATAAATGACCACCCTATTTAAAATAAGTTATTATAAAATGAGAAATATTTATAGAACATTCCATTAGGAGGAAAAGTTATACCCATAACATTAAAGTTTATTTTTCCGTATACTGCATCAGCCTATCTCAAGCCCAATCTCTTCCTTATGTTTTTCAGATACGGTGTGCACGTCACACATGGGTCTCCACATAATGCTCCCACTAATTCCATTTGTCAATGAAATAGAAAGTAGTCATCCAAAAATACTATCACTTGCTATTCACTACTTTAACTGAATATTCAGGCTCAAATTTAGAAAAGCCTATTTTACTTATATGAGTACTCCTCCTTGGAAATTTCATCCCAAGGAAGAGATGCATCTTATTTTTAATTTGAAGACGTGTAAAATGATTCAATATCAATCACTAACATCGAAGCGATCACTATATGCCAAACACACTGCATTTGTTGTACCTACGAGACTTTATTGTAGCCCCATTTTACAGCTGAGAATCTGAGTGTAAACATTAAGAATGCTTTGGCTAAAAATACGCAAAAACTTGACGAATCTGGCTGACCAAATATATTTGATTTTTCTTCACAAAAATAGCAATGAGACTATAACGTAGTCTAGAGCTGGAGCGCTGGCTTGATACTGTCCTACGGAACCTGGTATCTTTCCATCGCAGCATCCTCAGCGTGTTGGAATATCGCTGCAGACTTGTTTACGTGATGGCGGTTGCAGGACTTGGCATCACGGTTTCTGTATCAGTCAAGGCTGTTCAGGAAAACAGAAGACTGTAGGTATTTTAAACTGCGAAGGGGTTTCAGTGAAGGGAATTAAGCATTTATGGAGTTGTCGGGAAGACCGTCAGGAAGCATGGAGGTCTGCGTGGTTCACTGCTGGCTCTGAGTGTGCAGCCTGCTGAGGGGTTAGGAAGCTGTAGGAACCCAGGGAGTAACTGATCATGATTGCAAGGCTCAGCATCAAAGCAGGTGATTTGAGTGAAAACAACCAAAAGTCTGTGTTCTACCAGAGTGCATGTATCTGCTTGCTGCTATCAAAGGACCGATAAAATGGCTTCTGCTTCTCTTCTGCTTTCCAAATCTCCTGTGAGTACTGACTCCACGCAGCAATTCTGATGTCAGGAGTTCTGAGAGGTAGATCCCAGGCCTCCAGGCACTGCAGTTAGGAAGGGCATGGAAGGAAGAAAGGGTATTGAGGGACCCATCCAGCCCAAGGTTCTGAGGAGCATGAAGGGCAAAGAGAAACCACCAAGACCTCTATCCCTTTTACCAGTAAAGCAAAAGCTTCTGCTTATATTTCATTGTCCAGGACTGGGTCACCTTATGCCCTTTGTCTGCAAGGGAAGCTGGGAGAAAATGCATTTAGCTTTTCTCAATCTGTGGTAGAAGCAAGAAAGAACCTCATGAACAACATTGCAAGGTAGACGGTAGATTGATATGATATACATATGATTTTTCAATCAGAAAAGGAAGCAAAAAAAAAAAAAATATATATATATATATAAATGTCAGGAGAGGAGGTCCACTATGGACACAGTAGCATGTGAAGGAAATCCTCAATATCATAAATAATCAGAAAATTGTGACTATAAACTCAGATATGTTGTAATGAGTATATAAACTGGCATAGCCATTTTAGGTGACGATCTCACAGGACTTAGTTAAATTAAGCATAGATTTCCCTTCTGACCCAGAAATTCTGCTCCCAGGTATATATTCCAAGGAAATTGTCAAGCAGGTTTATAAGTATAACAGGTATAAATATGGTCATTATAACTCTATTAATAATAGAGGATACTCGGGGCACATGGGTGGCTCAGTCGGTTAAACCTCTGCCTTCAGCTCAGGTCATGAACCCAAGGTCCTGGGATCAAGCCCCATGTCAGGCTCTCTGCTTATCAAGGTGTCTGCTTCTCCCTCTGCCTCTCACCCCTCAGCTTGTGCGCTCTCTCTCTCTCTCTCTCTCAAATAGATAAATAAAGTCTTTAAAAAATAATAATAATAGAGGACACTGGAGGCCTCCAATGCGGTGGAGGGACAAAAGAGCAAACTAGGAAGCAGTTAGCAGTAACATGGATCAGTCCATGAAATACAGTGTAAAGTGAAAAAGCCATGAAACAGAATTTCTGTGAAACAGAATTTCTGTGAAACAGAACAAGATCCATAATCCAATGCCACTTGTAAAAATTAAAATAACACAATACATATTTGATGATAACACATTAAGATGAGCGTCTATGGTGAGAAAAATAAGAAAGGAAATGGAAATGATAAATGAATGAATGAATTAATTAATTAATTAAAGGAAAAGGTCTTGCTTAGACCAAAGATAATAATGTGCCATGAACTGAGGGCAATATGGCTGATTTAACCCTAGGAAAATAAGACTAATGAAAAAGACCAAAAAGTAAACTAATTTAGAAAAATACAGTGTGTGTGTATATGTGTGTGTGTATATGGGTGTGTGTGTGTGTGTGTTACAAATTCTCTCATAGCAATGTGTCACCAAAAGGTTCTAATGCTGCATAGGTTGTGAAGGCTTATCTATAAACAAACGTACCTTGGTTAATAGAACTCCTTTCAAAGATGAGCCCCATTCCCAATGGTATTCCAGTAAACATGGGAAATCAGTTGCAATCCACCATGGAGTAGCTCCAAGGTCTGTTGGAGATAGATTAACACAATGAAAGGCCAATGGACCAGGAGCTGGAAGACCCAAACACTCTGTGGGCAACATCCTCCTTTTTATTGGAAATAATTAAATGGTTCTTCTCTCTCTCTCTCTCTTTTTAAGTGGTTCTTCTTATGAGGTTACAAGTGGAGTATTCAAAACTCTAAAGAGCAGACATCAATCACAAGGAATTTTTTTACAAAGCTTTTTTTAAAAAAATTTTATTTCTTTTTAGTGTTCCAGAATTCATTTTTTATGCACCACACCCAGTGCTCCAGGCAATACGTGCCCTCCATAATACCCACCACCAGCTTTTTTTAATACTTTGAGAGGAGTGCAGGGCACCTGGGTGGCTCAGTTGGTTAAGTGTCTGACTCTTGATTTTGGTTCAGGTTATGATCTCTCAGGATTGTGAGATCAAGCCCAGTATAGGGTTCTGCACTGCTTAAGATTTTCTCTCTTCCTTTGCCCTTCCCTTTCTAAAAAGAAAAAAAAAAAAAAAATTCAGAGGATGTATTTAGAAACAATGAGATATTATCTACATAGTTTTCCCAGCTCTCTGTCTGTGATGATTCTTTTTGTTTCAAAAGACTAGACAGCGAAGTTCTCCTTTGCCCTCAATTAGCAGGGGAAGAAAGAGAAACTTGTCCAGTTCTGTGGACCAGCCTGCTCACCACTTTCCCTGGGGGTCAGTGGAAATGGACTCCCTCTTTTATTCCAGAGGTTATTAACACTGATGACATCCAAGAATAATTTTTTTTTCTCAGTTTGTATGTTGAAAGGTGGGTGTCCTGTCTTCTCAAACAGAAATATTCAATGAAACCAGCATGCATAATTTATCATGACATAGGATAAGATAGAAACATTCTGCTGAACATCCCCTGCCTTTATCTCCCCTGACTTCTTGATACTCCAGGGTATCCCTGGAGAATCAGAGGCCAATCCCAGTGATGCATTTTCCTGATTGCAATTTATCAAGCTCATCTCTTTCCCAGATGATGGAATGATTGCTACATGACAAAGAGACAGCAGGAGCAAGATTTTCAAGGATTTCCTAACAAATCCTTAAAACCCAGGCCTTGTGCAGCTTTGGACAAGCCACTTAACATCCTCAAATGTCCATTCACTCTAAAAAAAGGTTGAAATATTTCTAAGCCCAAAGAACCACTGTGAGACTTAACCAAAGCACTTAAGAGGGACAGTCCAGCAGACGACAGTATTTGTGACTCCTGGAGCACTCGTTTCTGAGCCACATCCAGCCTTCACTTTCCCAAGTCAGACTAGTGGTCAGACTAGTGTGGAAAATCTATTTCCTTGGAAAAAGAGGACATAAATCCACCCACGTGCAATGATTATAACATATGTGTTTTCCAGCTTCCTTTTGAATAGAGAAACCCACAACCGGTCTCCTCTTCATATCACATTGAAGCCATGTTATAGGTCAATATCATATACAGAAATGAAGTCACATATGCTTTCTCATCTTCTGTACCTTAAAATTAATCTAAAATTGCACCTCACTCTTACGTCCTTTTCTTTATTAAATATTCCTGTCAGTATGACTGAGAAGTTGTATACACACACAGAAATCAAAAGATATGTTGTATTCTGGGACTACTGGGTGGCTCAGTCAGTAAAGCATCTGCTTTCAGCTCAAGTCATGATCTGAGGGTCCTGGGATCGAGTCCCATGTTGGGCTCCCTGCTCAGCAGGGTGTCTGCTTCTGCCTCTCCCTCTACCCCTCATCCCCACTCATGCTCTCTCTCTCTCTCTCTCTCAAACAAGCAAATAAAATTAAAAAAAAAAAAAAAAGATATGCTGTATTTTATGACCAGTTTCAAAGTAATTGAGAGTAATTTTGACTCTTCAGGATATTTGCCCTGCGTATTGCAATCAGAACCTAACTCTTAAAAGAAGTTAACTTCACTAAACCTTCAGTAGTCATGAGAGTGGACTCTGAGTCTGATGGCCTGGGTTAGAATCGTCCTTCCACACACACTGTGTACTCTAAGGCAAATTACTTAATCCCTCGGAGCCTCAGCCCATCACATGAACACAGTGCCTGGCAACTTACAAACACTCAGTAAATAGTTGCTACCGTTACTACTGCTACTACTACTATCATGACTATCCTTGTGTTACTGCCCGCTAATACCTAGCAATACTGAAATCACTCCAAACATACTCTTGGAATCTCTAATCGTGTCTCCCCAGAATTGTGTTGCTTTTCCGTTCCAGTTTGTCAACAGTAGCTCTTTTTCCCAAGTTCGATCAGTATGAGAAATTTTAAAATCAAAAGAATTGTTCTCTAAATACTCTGGTCTGTGCATTGAATTGGAAGACATTGCTGTCACTTCAGAAGGGAGTAACAAAGAGTAAGGGCCTCCCATGTCCTCATTTTCACTTTGATGTGCCACAAATAAAAAATGAGCTGACGCTCTTAAAATATGAAGACACCATATTGTTGTCACTCTGCATCCTGGCACATCTGATCCCCCTCATGCTGCTCGGGCTGTGAAAGCCTTTGAAGTTAGAAAATACCATTGCCTGATCTCCCAGCACTGATAATTAAGACATAGTGTGGCAAATCAAAAGAGACATGCCACCTAGTATCTACATTCCCTTCCCAAGGGGGAGAGGGAGGGGAAAAGAAGAAGAAGAAGGAGGAAAGCTGGCTTAGACTTGTGATTCATAAATCAATTGGTTCTGCCTTTCAGTAGGAAAAGACCAGCAACTTCTATATTACAACTCAATCCCATCTTGCATCCCCAAATCAATTTTTCTTTCCTTTTTTTCCTATGGTTTATGATCTTTGAGTTTCTTTTTCTTAAGACCAATTTTTCTTCGAAGAAGGGAGAGGAATGCCATCCCTTAAAAAAAAAAAAAAAAAAAAAAGTCTTATCATTTGTCTTCCCATGGGGGAAAATGGATGCATTTTTATGTCGTTCTTCTTTGTCATAAGCAATTGCTGTTGTGTCATAAATTTAAAACAGGTTGTGCTTCTGAAGCACCATTCAAATCTGAGCAGGGGACATGTGGGATATAAAGGTTTATTAGTATAAATGGATAAATAATGAATGTTGAGTCCCGGGAACCTTGTGTTCCAGCTAGTTGGCTCCAATAACATGTCATAATATATTAAAAAAAATTCAACTAGGCAATATCTTCACAAAGATAAATTGATCGAAACTCTAATTAGAAAGGCATAGAAAGCATATTGCCATGTTCATTTCTTTACAATAAATAATTTGGGTCTACAAATTCAACTGCGATTTATTTGTAAGTATATCATAATCATCAAAATGGGTGACAGACTTTTTTGAAAACTCACTGTTGAATATATTCAGAATTAAAACCTGTTAACTCCATGGAAGATCTGCCTGAACATTATCTTAAGTGATATTTCCCTGTTGTTCTCCTTCTGGTCTCTGACCTTTCTCTTTCTACCGCAATGTCATTTAAATGGAAAGATTCACCACAAATTGCACAGTACTACAAAAAAGACTCAGAGTGATCTTTAAAGTCAAAGGAAAATCTAACTTGACAAATAAAATTAAATCCTGCCTCCCATTTTCCAAAGAAATTTTTCGAGAATG
This sequence comes from Enhydra lutris kenyoni, assembly GCF_002288905.1. Taxonomy (NCBI): domain Eukaryota; kingdom Metazoa; phylum Chordata; class Mammalia; order Carnivora; family Mustelidae; genus Enhydra; species Enhydra lutris. The sequence goes on along the minus strand of NW_019154085.1, from coordinate 30,433,635 downwards.
TCAAAGTAACTGTTTTCAAATCTCAGATTATTCAGATCATGAAACTATCGACTCATGGTTAAAATCATAAAAAGAAATAAATTTTAGGGGTACCTGGGTGGCTCAGTGGATTAAAGCCTCTGCCTTCGGCTCGGGTCATGATCCGGGGGTCCTGGGATCAAGCCCCGCATCGGGCTCTCTGCTTGCTTGGCGGGAGGCCTGCTTCCCACTGCCCTCTGCTTTGCCTCTCTGCCTACTGGAGATTTCTGTCTGTCAAATATATAAATAAATAAAATCTTTAAAAAAAAGAAATAAATTTTAAAAATAAGTATTAGGTATTCATTGGGTAAGATTAAAAAATGATCTAATCATTTTCCTAATTTCTTTGTGCAAGGTCTAGGATTAGCAAAAAGGAAAGAACTCCTACAACACAAAATGTGAAATCCTTTAGAGTCCCAATATGCTATTTTGAGCAAGGAGAAGGAAGAATGGGTGGATAGGACCAGAGGGAGAAAAGAGAAGCAATGTAGGAATTAATAAACTCCCAGGGGTCAGCATGTATGCAGACAAAAGCAGTGAGGTAACATGTGGTCTGACCAGTTGTGTGTCATGTAATACTTGACTATGTTTAATCATGAAAGGGAGACGATTGAAGAACCTCAGACTTTAAATGGATTCCAGACCTTCATTCATGTTAGTAAAGGTGGGAATGTCAGAGACATTCTAGGCTCTAGGGACACCTTAACCCGGAGAGGTCAGACATTCATAGTGGGCATGGACCTCCTACAACATGGAGGTTGCTAGAGTGACTTAAAGACCAGGCCATGTGTGGAAGCTACATTTATCGTCACTGCTGCCACTGTTTTTCACTTAAGGTTGGTACAGTCTCTTACAGCTTATCATTTATAAGTACATGTGGATGTGTGATTATAATCTCCTTAGATCTTCCTAAAAGTCTCCAAGGATGGGGTTGTTAATTATCAACCCCATTAGAAGTGATGTGAGGACCTGAGTGTTTAAGGATAGGCCAGAGATGACACAAGCCCCAGGGGCAGACCTTGGAATGGATCCCAGTCCTCTGGTGTCCATTTCCATCTTGTCAGACCAATTGCACACTCTTGGAAAAAACACCACTCATGAGAGAAGCCATGAGAGAAGAAAAACTTGGGTGGACAGAAGGAAGCTGGAGAAATTAGGAAGGGGAAATGGTATAACTTCTTCAACAATATTAGAGCCTTCGGGCTGGGCTAGGCAGTTTTCAGCTTATTATAAACTCTGACGCACTGGTGCTCATAACAACCACGTAATGTAGGTGGTACTAATAGTTGCATTTTAAAGATGTAAAAACTGAGGCTCAAACAGATTAAACAACCTGCCTCAGGAAAGGATTAAATGAAGTAATATAAGTATTTTTGGTATAGCCCTCGGAAAAATGGTGTTTAAAAGAACATAAGAACAGTCAACTGCATGGAGAAGATAGTTGTCAGATTTCTCTGACTTAACCAAAGAACACATATTATGGTGCCACAGGATAGGCTGGAAGTTGAACACAATACAATGAGAGATGCTAAAAAGCACCGGTCACCTGCGAGGTTTCCTAGCTGGGTTAGCCTCCCCCTGTGTTTTTTTCTACACAGACTTTGGCCTTCTGTTGAGCTTGGCACTGTCCGTACCAAAATCAGATGGCCTCCGCATACTTTTTCCTTTTAATTCCCAGCTCCTCCTTACTTTAATCCAAATCTAGAACTAGTTTTCCCAGGGCTTTGAGATAATTTCACAGTTCAAACTTTAACCAAGTCACCGGCCTCTGAAAACACAAAGATGAAGAGACTACATACAGCCTCTTGCCTTAAGGAGCAGAACCCCTAGAAAATGATGACAGACTTATAAACCAGTTATCACCACGGACACAAGAGCAAAAAATGAAAGTCTGCCCAAGGAGCAGAAGGAGCACATCAAAGGAATGTTACTTTTGTCTTGGGCAGATATCCCCAAGGAGGTGAACAGAGAACTTGGAAGGGAAAGGAGATGGGTGTGGAACTGAGTGTCTTGCAGAGTGTGGTGTGTTTAGGGAAACATGCATGGCTTGTTATTGTTCGAAAATGAGTTTGAGTGGGAGGCATGAAAAAACAGGAAGACTGAGGGGGTGGGAGGAGGCTGAGCAGGTGTCTGTCATGAAGGCTGTGTGCACCACGTGAAGCCTCAGAGGAAAAGAGAAATCATTAAGGAGATCAGATCTGTAGTTTAGAATATAACTCTCATAAAAGCATAATTTAAAAGTCTGAGGAAGAACACATGAGATGTAGGAGTCTGCTTCCAGGTGAGAACTATCCACAATCTGATCTAAGACAGTGTTAGTAGGGGATAGGGAAAATAGAAGATAGGTTTGTAACTGATACAGGAAGATAAATTAAAAGGAATAAGGGAGAAATGAAGATTCCTGGCATGAAGATTTGGTTAGTGGGGCCACTGAAGCAGATGGCAGATATAGGAGGGAGAGGAGGTTTAGGGATGAAGGGGACGTGACAATAAGACTTTTGGCCAGGCTGTGTTTCCAGTGCCTGTGGGGTATCCAAGGAGAGATAGCTAATGGATGGTGGAAAATACAAGCACATAATAGCATTCAAAATAAGTTTCTCTTTACACATTATGCCCCCTGAGATGACAGTTGTTTTGGATGTATTCATCCTACTGAAATACACCAGACTCTGGAGATTCTTTTCCATGTATATCACTGCTCATTCCACCACATCCCTTCGGGATGAATTTAGCTTCTGAATGAATGCAGCCAATGGCAAGATTCCGGAAGATGGAAGCAAAAAGAAGTTGGATTAAGCATTTTCTTGCTCACTCCCTGCAGTGTTATTATAGGCTGGTATCCTTAACCCAATGCCACAGTTCCTGGTAGGTGACTCCTCCCCAACCTCATGCCCTTTCTCTGTTCCTGTCTCTGTCTCTCTCTCTCTCTCTATCTCTCTTGTTTCCTTAGACCTAGTGGTGGTAACCTCATTTCTACCCCTTGGGTAACATGACTACTTCCCTGGGCCTTCTCTACAACATGATCACACCATTATAAAAATACCCTTAACTAAACTCTTTTCAAAGACATCACTTGAAGGCACTACCTTTTTCTTGCCAAACTGACAGATAAACTTGGCCTTAAGGTATCATGCCCTCCTGGTTTCCCTCTGACATCACTATCTACTCCATCTTACTGTCCTTCATTGGTTTCATCCAGCATTTGGGTTCACAACATTTAAATTTTAGAGTGCCCCAGGACTCACTTCTCAGGCTTGTTCTTTTTTCTGTGCATCTTCCATGCCGGGATGATCTCATTCAGATGTTAAATACCATCTATGTGGTAACCATCTAATATGTTTCCAGCCCTAACTTTTCCCATTAAATTCCAAAGTCAACAATCCACGTGCAAGTCTAATAGGCAAATCAAACTTAATTTGTCCAAACCATATCCTCCCTCTCCCACCCCCCACCAAAACCCCTTCTACCGTGGTCATTCTCCTCTCCACAGTGGCACCACCACTGATACAATTACTTAAGATCAAGTCCTAGGAGTCTCCTTGGACTCCTGTTTGCTGCCTACCCTGCAAACAATCCAATAGCAAGTACCGTCAACTCTCCCTTCTTAGGTTATACCCTGAAACCAGCAGTTTCTCAGCCCTGCAGCACTAGTGTCCTAGCCGATGCCACCTTTGTCCCTCCCCTAACTACCTACTGATCTCCTGTCTGGCGTCTCTGCCTCCATTCTCACTGCTATGGAGGCCAGAGTGGATCTACTTAATGAGGAAATCAGAGCACTATCACTCATCCACATACTTTCAAGACTTCCTTTTACAAATCAGATGAAACCCAGACATTTTCCTGTGACTCCAGAGCTCTCTGTCTTCTGACCTTTGTCTTGCTCTCCAAAGACCTATTCTTGGTCAGCCGCTCTGACCATCTTACTACCTAATGCAGTAGCCACTAGACAGGTGCCAACTGAGCACCTGAAATGGGCTAGGGAGACTGAATCTGTTTTATTTAGTTTTTCTTAGCTTAAATTTAAACTTAAACTTAAAAACAGGTGCAAATGTAATTATCAGAAAAACACTTAAGTGTGTTTGGATAGCATGGATACATGAACCTACTTTATCAATTATGCATTTTCTGAAATCGGAACGCAGATCCATTATTTCCAATAAAAATTTAGCCTCTGAGTTGAGACCTGCTTTAAGTAGAAAATACCCACCAGATTTTGAAAAAATTATATGAAGAGAAGAATGCAAACTGTTACATTCATAATTTTTTCCATTAATTGCATGTTTAAATATAAAATCTATAACTAAAACCAACTTCGTTTCCATTTTACTTTTTCATTTTATGTTTATTTTTTATCGAGGTTATTAGAACATTTTGAATTACATATGTGGCTCTCATTGTGTTTCTATGGGCAGCACTGCTCTAAGATACCAAACTCGGCTCTGCCTCCAGGGTCTTTATATTTGGTATCCCCTCTGTCTAGAAATGCTCTTCCCAACTCCCAACACTATATGGCTCATCCTCATTCATTTGCCATTTTTCTCCAGATCTCTGCTCAAATATCAACTGCTCAAACAGCCTTTTCTCTGATCACACTAGCTAAAATAGCCTTCATACCATCTCTTGTACCCTGCTTTACTTTGTCTGCAGAGCGCTCACACTACTTCTATCTGCTCATCCTGAGTCCCATACTGGAAAGTAAGCCTCATAAGGACAGATACTTCTTTCTTCTTTAGTGTTCTAGTCTCAGAACCTAGAAAAAAAAAGTATTCGTGGGCACTCGATTTTGATGAAGAATGAGTGAATGAATCAATGAAGCCACTGACACAACTGTGGCATAGTATGAACAATTTCTTTGTGTATACTCTATAATACTTAGCTAAATTCAACCTTGTAACATCTTCACTGTGCTGGAATTCAAGTGAGAATGAAATATTTATCTCACGAGAATTTAAGACCCCAAGATGCTGATATAAACGGGACAATTGCTCAGGGCCAGCAACAGAAGACCTCAGGTAATGGCAGAGCAGGTGTGAGTGACACAGGCCACTCTCTACATATCCCTTTTACAGATAGAGCCAAGAGCCACAATCCTGTACCTAACACCGATGAATCATTCATATTTAAGAATGCTATTTTTTCATTTATTCTCTTTCAAGACAGATTTCAAAGGTGTATGAAAGTTTTCAATAGGGAAAATAATATGTGAAAGATATGAACTTGAAGCCTTCTAAAATGTCTTTTCTTGAGATGCCTTAAAAGTATACTTAACTGTTTTGCAAACAGCCATGATTCCAAGCACACATTACTGCTTCAGTTTTCAAGAGTCAGGAGCAGGTAATTCTGAGAAGGAAGGAAATTAGAGTAACGTAAATATACTCTAGGCTATCTCCGATATAAAATATATAGAAGTCTTATCATTTGCAGGCTGGACTGTGAATTTTTTACTTAGATTTTCAACATAAGTATCACTTCAGGTACTAGGACAATCCTCTTTCTCCAAATGTGAAGCCATATATATATTTAGCATGGAAGCCAGGAAATTTAAAATTTTCCTCTCAAATAGCATCAATTTGCACATCGTAAACATTAAAGACTGAGCTAACAATAGTATTCTCCTAAATGTCAAAAAACATGCTTTCACTCATAGTTTAGCAATTTCAGTTGAAGGTAAGGTGAATGCATCAATGTAGAGAAGTGGAAATAAGATGCATTTTTATCTTGCCTTCCAGAAGGTGCGTAACTTTCTGTAATTGCAACATTATCGTCCTTGATAACTACTAAGATTTTTTTGAGATTTTATTTTTAAGTAATCTCTACACCCAATGTGGAGCTCAAACTTACAATGCCAAGATCAAGAGTTGCACATTCTACCAAATGAGCCAGCCGGGTGCCCCGATTTTTAAACATTTTAGGTAAACCCAGGCAATGAATCTTCAGTGATAGGAGGGAAAGGGACAGGGTGCGGGATGGGTTGGAAGGTATTTCTCTAGAAGGTCACAAAAGTGAGAATGTGCATGAGGACAGCTTCCAGCCTAGCTGATGGCTGGAGTCTAAAACCATTTCTGAATGCCTATTGCCTTCCTCATTGTGGACATGTGGGTATTGAGCTTTTGAGGGGGTGACAGGGGGAGGATCACCTCAACCACCTTTGCTTGTCCCCATTCTGCCAGGCATGGTGCTGCTGGCTTATTTTCCTCATCTGCTTCCTAATCAGCTATGAGTTAACAAAATGGATTAAACTTGTATGTGACTAAGGAGAAAATATATTTTATGTTGGGTTTGGGGGGATATTTTGTCTGTATATTTCTGAACATTAGAGCCTCCTATTTGTGACCTCTGTCTAAAGACCTTAATCACATTCAGCCTCCCTATTATATTAGAGATAGAAGTGGTGGGTTTGGTAAATTTTAGTGGGGGAGAGGTTAGAATTTTACCACGTATCCTGGTTCTCGGGCCTGTGGAGTTAGGAGAATCACAGAGGTACTTCTGGAAATCAGCTTGCTGAGGCTCTCCGTGGTGTTTAGCAATGAGGGCATAGATTCTCAATTCAGATTATGTGCGGTACAGTCTGCCAGGCCATAGAACATCCCTGAATTTTCTTATACGCTCTTGAAAAAAATGGATATTCTAGAGGTCTGCTCTCAGTTGGTACAAATGGTCAGAAACATGAAGTAAATTCAGTCTCAAACCACTGGTACATGCATGAAATTGCAGGATTCTGGCATGCCTCAAATTACAATCCCTTCCAGACGGTCTTTCAAACCACTTACTTGGAAATGAAAAAGGAAAAAAGGAAAAAAAAAAAAAAAGAGAGAGAGAGAGAAAGTAAAGAAAAAAATATTCAAAAGTGTTTTTTGATCCCTAAGTTTTATTTTTGTTTTTTCATTCTTTTCTACCTAGAAATTGCTTTAACCCATTTTCCATGATTACTCTATTCCCGTCCTATGAAATCTTAAGCCGGGATGTGCACCTTATCCAAGAACTGATATTACAGTGGGTAAATGTGACAACACTTTCCACAAGAGAATATGCATACCTGTTTCCTATGCCAGTGATTCATTTCAATTCTGATATCAAGTAGATTTTGTTTTACACCTCCGGCTGTCAAATGCATGTGCTGGTCTTCCTCTAAATTTAAAATCTAGTCAGGGAGATGAAGGAGATAACACCTCTTTTATTACGATTTGGGAAACAATAAAAATCATTTTGGATATTAAACTATCCCATAAAGCACTTGGGTATATTTCACTCTGTGCTTAGAAAACTGCACACAATATATTCAAAGAAACAGATGCCAGCCAAATACAGTGAAAACTATGATACCTCCATAGTCACCAGCAGGTTTGCAGATACTCAACTGAATCAGCAAACTACAAATAAATAAGCACAGAGGAAACTAATTGCCTGGAAAAGAATGTTTCACTTGCTTTGTCATTAGCTGCTTGAAATTCTCTACAAAAGCAGCTTATCTGAAATCTAAATTTTGGAATAGAGATCGGGCAGATACTGAAACCAAAGCCAAAGCTTATGTCTGTCTTCTTCTCATACACTTCAGTCAGGACAGCCAGGACTCGGAGAAAACTCGCAGATGCAAAGAAAACGTTATCAGTGGTTTGCAGTTCATTTCAGAGAGCTTGTCCATACATAGAGAAAGGCGCAGTTCAAGAGAGCTCAAACCTTCGTTTGTGTGAAAATCACCTGGTATCTTGAGAAAATGCAAGTGCTGATTCAGTAGGTCTGGGACAGAGCCTGAGAAACTGCATTTTGAACCAGTTCCCAGGTGATGTCCAGGCTGCTCGTCTCAGGGTTACATACATATTAAATAGGGGGAGCTCACCCAGCTAGTAATTTCTCTTAGAAATCAGAACAACTGTTACCATTTTCACTCCCAGTTATTCACTGTGGGCTCTTAGGCAAGTCGTCTGACCTCTCAGTGCCTCTGCTTCTCCTCTGTCAAGAAGAGGTACTGAACTTAAAGAGATCGCATCAATACAAAATCTTGAAGAGATTAGAGATGTTCCGTGAACAGACTGGCTGAGCAAACATGGTCGGATGAGACCCACCCATTGGACGAGGGAAGAAAGGAGTCTTAAAGGCTGAGAATCAAAACTAAACAAACAAACAAGCAGGTCCTATGGAAAGGCAGATCCCTAAAAAGAATGTGTAAGTAAAATACACTTTACTTATAAAAATAAAAATATAATATATACATTATACAAATTGTATTGATTATTTATTATATAAAATATATATCAATATAGTATAAAGACATAATATAAAATATATATAAATATAATATAAAAATACAATATACAATTTCTTTTTAAAAAGCGAAGTGCCACAAAAAGAATCAGTGGGAGGAAAGTCAGGCTGAGGACAGACAGAGAGGATAATGAGGAAGTACTACATACTTCAGTATGTGAAGACTGATGACCACAGCAATTTACAAAGGACAGATCCTTGGAGACGGGAGGTGGGGGGGAAGATGATGCGATGCCTAGAGAAAAAAAGAAAAGATAAGGAAACTTTGGATGGAATACAACAAATGATTTATAGTAGGTAATAAAAGAAACAAATGCAATCACCTCTTTCCCCAAAATGTTGGATGGATTTTTTTTTGTATTTTCTTTATAATTTTTTTTATTCTTTTATAAACATATAACGTATTATTAGCCCCAGGGGTGTTGGATGAATTTTTAGCACAACTTTTTCCTCAGCCTTTCGATATTTTTTAAGTACCTGGGACACACACAAGTAACACACCTTCCAGGGTATTGTTCAGCCATCTCTTTCCTCCAAAATGAAATGAAGCATGTTGCCAAGAATTTCCAAATGCGCTAAAGGTTCACATCGAGACCCTCTGTATCTGGCCCCTCCAAGAAAAGCAGTTTGCCTTTTTATCCACAAAGCCTCCTTGTGACAGGGAATGCCTCGCAGAAAACTGGGGGACAGAAAGGAGGGAGGAAAAAACAACACTTTTATTTTCTTTGTAAGTCACTAATTAATTGAACTACTGTATCAGCAAAATCCTGCCTGTCCAGATTGTCACTTATACCAGTAGCATTCTTGAACTTCTCCAAGGTTGGAACTACTGATGATTAACTTCTGGGAATACCCAGGGTAACTATTTCAGACCTGTGAACTATCACGCCTTCTCAATGTCAGCAGACACCCACATCCGGCAAATACCTTCTCAGAAGGCTGTAAGATTACATTTCACTTTTGGAGGTGACCATTGTAGCCACCAAATGGTAATAACTCTCTCCAACCCTGCCCAGGGCCCTGACTGACTTTCTTCCTGATAAAGGCACTATCTGCCTAAGACTAACATTACCTGTGTATCAGCAGTTTCTGCACCAGAGACTGTATCTGAAATCTAACTGCCTATTTCCACACAACTATAGACAGAAACAAAGGGTCCCATTTCAAAAGGTCCCAACCCAGGGAGAGAGCCAGTTAGTGGATTTGCAACACAATCAGTTCTACAGCAGGTCAGGGGAGATGTGGTATCACTCACAGATAAAGACAGCAGTCTGGGACCCTCTACATTTACCAAGACTCACTCAAGATTCCTCAGCAGGACTCCCAGGCTTTTATCTCTCTGAAAACCAAACCCAAGAGGTTCGCCAAAATAGAATTCCAGTGTAGGGGGAAAGCAGCTAAAGAATTATGCATTAATAACACCTTTACCCACAGGCAGAACATATTTTCATCTGCACACATCACAAACCGGAGATCTTAGGTTATTAAAGGTGAAAGAGGCTAATAGTCTTCGGGATGGCTCTCTTGGGATGCCTATTTGCATAATGAAGCTAATACAGGGCAACCCAACTCAGCAGTTCTTTGGGATCAGGCACTTGTAGTCACTCACACTATTTTAAATTCACTAACTAAATTACTTTGTGGAAGAACTGTTGGTAGCTAATCTGAAAACTATGTCTACAAATAATGCGTGACCATATCTACCAATGAAGAAGAAGCCTAATTGGTCAAGATGTATGGTTTAGTTAATCTGTCTTTTAGAAAATACCAAATGAATGCATACATAAAGATCACCATTGATAAAGATTTAAACACTGCTGAGGTCATCTGCATAATCTGAACTCAGAATTGAAGGCCTGTGTCCTGCTCTGGATTCCCAAAGCCAGGATCCCTAGGTCTGGAAGCATTTCCTGCCTGGAGCTATCCCGTATCCGGGGAAAGAAAACCGAAACTTTGGCTATGAACTCATTTTCATATTGAGTCATTGCACAGTCATTTTACTTAAAATTATGGAACCCAAACTGCAAGAAAAAAATTTAGCACAAAGGGTAAGTAGAAGTCAATTGATAACTTTGTTTTAAAAGAGAGAAATGGGATTTATTTACCACAAAGGAATAATTTAATATTTTGCCATTAATTCGATGGTTCACTTTCCTTGGTGTTTTTACTGCAAATGGTCTTACTTTACTGCAAACGGTCACTCATGAGGAAGAGATAGAGCACAAAAGATCTTTAAGGCAGTGAAAATGTTCTGTATGATAGTATAATGATACATGTCATCATACCTCTGTCCAAACCTGTAGAATATACAATACCAAGGGTGAACCTTAGGGTAAACTACAGACTTTGGGTGATAATGATGTGTCCCTGTATGTTCCTCAGTAGTAACAAATGTCCCACTCCAGCGGGGGCTGCAGATAACAGGGGAGGCTGTGCATGTGTGGGGGCAGGTATATGGGGAATCTCTGCATCTCCTTCTCAATATTTGAATTTAGCTGGAAACCTAAAACTGCTGCTAGAGTCTACAAATAAACCCAAACCTTCATGAATAATAATAGTCATAATCACTAATATTGATTGACTATTTGTTACTTGTCAGGCACTTTGCTAAGTGGTTTTTTTTTAAGTTATTTATTTTGATAGAGAGAGATTGAGGACAGGCAAAGGGAAAAGGAGAGATAATCTTCTTTTTAATTTTTTTAAATTTTTTTATTAACATATAATATATTAGTTGTTTCAGAGGTGTAGGTCTGTACCTCATCAGTCTTACACACTTCACAGCACTCACCATAGCACATACTCTCCCCAATGTCCATAACCCAGCCACCCTATCCCTCTCCCCTTCTTCCCCAGCAACCCTGTTTGTTTCCTGAGATTAAGAGTCTCTTATGGTTTGTTTCCCTTCCCAGTCCCATCTTGTTTCATCTTTCCCTCCCTTCCCCCATGGCCCCCCACCCTGCCTCTCAAATTCCTTATATAAGAGAGATCATATGATAATTATCTTTCTCTGATTGACTTATTTCGCTCAGCGTAATACCCTCTAGTTCCATCCACATCATTGCAAATAGCAAAATTGCATTTCTTTTGATGGCTGCATAGTATTCCATTGTACATATATACCATATTTTCTTTATCCATTCAGCTCTTGACGGACATCTAGGTTCTTTCCATAGTTTGGCTATTGTGGACATTGCTGCTATAAACATTCGGGTGCACATGCCCTTCCGGATCACTACATTTGTATCTTTAGGGCAAATATCCAGTAGTGTGATTGCTGGGTTGTAGTGTAGCTGTACTTTCAACTTTTTGAGATACCTCCATACTATTTTCCAGAGTGGCTGCACTAGTTTGCATTCCCACCAACAGTGGAGGAGGGTTCCCCTTGAGAGAGAGAATCGTTAAGCAGGCTGTATGCTCAGCATGGAGCCTGCCCAAAGAGGGGCTTGATCTTACAACTCTGATACCATGACCTAACCAAAATCAAGAGTCTGATGCTTACCAACAGAGCCACCTAGACACCCCTCCGCTAAGTGTTTTACATGGATTAATTCACTTATTTCTCACAGCAGCTCTGTATCATAAGTGCTAATAATATGCCTATTTTATAGATCATCACAGAAAGGGTAATTAACTTGCCTGTGATTGCACAACTAGTAAGTGGCTGAGTTGGGGATTCACATCCAGACAGTGTTTGAGTTTCCTAGTGCATTGCTTTTTCTGTGTTTGCTATATAAAAATTGGTGTGTGTTTATGTCCATGTCGATGTATCTCTTCTTTAAAAGCAAAAATGTATAGGGTACCTACTTAGTGCCACTTAACATGTTAGGAGATAGGTGTAAGATATCTCCTTCCCCAGGGATTTCTGCGTCACTTTGGATATTCCTTGAAATCCCTACATCACATTTACTAAGTAGATATACCATCAGTTGTTAACTTGTGATGAAAGTTATTTTAATTCTTTAGATATTAAGTCTAAATTTAGCTTCTTGGTCCTTCACGACTGACCTTCTAATCCAATGCACCTCATCTTTCAACTTGGAAAATTGAGGAACCGGGGAGAGTAAAGTAGCCATAGGAGTCCATGCTAAGTTTCAGGCGAAGACAATGAAAATCAGGTTGGTACTACAGAGAAGAGAAAAAGCATGGATGAAAATGGGGAGGTTTAGGGAGCTGTTCATGAGAAGAGGAAAAGTGTTTAGAAAGGGGGCAAGAAACTTGGAGTAAATGTGGTCCATCTAGTGGTAGAGTTGCTTAGAATCCAAAATGGAGAAACTGGACAGGCAGAGAAGTAGCAGGTTAAAAGATTATAGGTTGTCTCCTTCCTCTTGAGTGGGCTGGACTTCGTGACTCACTTCCAAAGAGTAGAGCATATGCAGAGGAAAAAAGAGTGACTTTATAGTCGAAAAACCTGACAAACACCACCTTCACCAAAGGATTAAGCTCAATATCGCCTGTGATCAATCAGGTGGATAACTTGTGGCCCTGATATGATGTGATGAGAAGGCACTTCACCTCTGTGATATCTTCCCTGAAAACCCACAACCCAGTCTGCTCATGAGAAAAATGTCATGTAAACCCAAATCAGGGAATATACTAGAAAACCCTTGACCAGCCCTATTGAAAACTGTCAAGATTGTGAAAAATATGAGAAGATTTTGAATTTGTCACAGATCAGAGGAGACTAAGATGTAATGACTAAATGCAATGTGGAACCATGAATTGGATCCTGGTGCAGAAAAAGTACAAACTGGTGAAATCCAAGGAAAGTCTGCAGTTTAGTTGACTGCAATGAACCAATGTCAATTTCTTAGTTTTGATAAATACACCATTGTGATGCAAGATGTTCATATTAAAGGCAAATAGAATGGAGACTATCAGGAACTCTCTCTGCTTTCTTTGCAACATTTGCACTTAATTGTTTTTTAATTCATATTTATCCCCAAATAAAAAGGTAACTTAAAAATAATCATGGGTTATAGCTTCATCTCATTAAAATGATTTGGGGACATAAGTTTTTTTTTTCCCCCAATGGATTTAAAACATTTAAGAAGATATGTAATTTTTTGTGGGATAAGGAAAATGCAGACCTAGAGGGGCTATGTGTTAACAGCACATTGTGTTCAATAAGACTAGTGATTACTGACTATGTAGAGGCTTTATGACAAACAAGATTAAAAGTCATAGGTAAAAGGAAAGGCATACCAGGAGGAACAAAGCATTTCAGAGTACAAGCACCTATGTCAGCTATGCTCCTTTTAATCAGCAGATTAGGCCTAGATGAGATAGGAGTTACATAAATACATGCTCGGGGAATTAAGATGGGAAGAATAAGGCATGGATTAAGGGGCCAACTCCAGGCAATAAGAGCAAGAATAAAAACATGAAAGCCAATGAACCTGATGTTGGTCATTGGTAAGCTCCTCAGACTTCAAGATGCACCCCCCCCAAAAAAAAAACTTAGGAGATAGTTTATAAAGTTGTTTCAAGCCTTTTTCCTCCAGATTTGGCATAAAGAAGCTGGATTATTAAAAACTCTTCCCTTTATAACTTTTTCTCCTCCTCCTCTTTGACAGCCTGGAGTAAAGCATGAGGCTGAAGATCCCTGGTGGTGGAGATCCCCATTCTGCTACTAACTAGAGTTTTGATATGACGAAGTTCTCATTATCTCTCTGGATCTCAGTTTCTTCAAGTGAAAAACTAAGACTTTTTTTGGTAAGGAATTTATTTATTTATTTATTTATTTAGAGAGCACAAGCAGGGGGAGAGGCAGAGAGAGAATCTCAAGCAGACTCCCTGCTGAGCAGGAAGCCTGATGCAGAGCTCCGTCTTGCAACCCTGAGATCATAACCGGAGCCGAGATCAAGAGTCGGACACTTAACTGAGTGAATCACCCAGTACCCCCAAAATGAAGAGGTTTTATGTGACCAAAAGCCTCTTCCCAGTCGTAAACATCATGTGATATTATTTTGTGGACTACTTTTGGCACACAAGCCCCCAAATTTACAATCCTTGGTTATTATATCAATGGCACATAAGTAAGAATGGATGGAGTCAACACTGCTACAACCTAGCCCTGTCACCCTAGTGAGGGTTCCATCATTTTGTTCACATCTGGGGATATACACATCAGGACCATGCCCCTCCACCCAAGAAGCTTTGCTGTGCTGGGTACCTCATTCAAAAATGTCATAAAACTTACCTTCTTCTTTCCCTGCTTCAATTTGGGATCCATATCCAATCTAGGCCACTGGTGTAGAGATAACATGAATTTCCCAGGGAAAATAGAGATACAAATTAACTGGAAGTATTAATGATAATTTCATGGTCCCTAAACACTAAAATGGAAACATTAAAGGTAAACTCTGTGCCTTAGATGTTCCCTTATAGGGGAAGAAAACAAAGAAGAGGGGTGCAAATAAAATAAGAACAGTATCTAAAAGCTGGGAAAAATGAAATTTGCCCCCCAAAAAATCACAAAAAAAAAAAAACAAAAACAAAAACAGAAAACCCCACCTCATCATATTAGAATTGGAAAGTTATCGACCACTTTAGGTTTAAAAAAAGGGCAAGAAGTGTCATCTGGGGAGAATCAGGGGAAAAATAAAATGACCTACTCACCCCAGTTTGCCCAGAACTTTCTGTATTTAGGGAAACCCCCAGACACAGGCAAACGGCGATGTTGGGTCACCCTAGAAAAAAACTATAATTAAATATTACATTGTTTTATTTATTTTTTATTTTTTTTTAAAGATTTTATTTATTTATTTGACAGACAGAGACCACAAGTAGGCAGGGAGGCAGGCAGAGAGAGAGAGGAGGAAGCAGGATCCCTCCTGAGCAGAGAGCCCTATGCGGGGCTCGATCCCAGGACTCTAGGATCATGACCTGAGCTGAAGGCAGAGGCTTTAACCCACTGAGCCACCCAGGCGCCCCAAAATATTCCATTGTTTTATTTTAAGATAATTCTCACATTGAAATGGTTGAATTTTTCTCTTGATATTTAGTTAGAGGCCAACTAGTTTTGTTCTATATTTATTTAATGCTGTGTAGAAATTGTGGAAACTTCCAAGAGTACAGAGAATGAGTAGCTATGCATATGCATACACATAAGGACATGCATACACATACACAAATACATATGCGTATTTCTTATTCTTAAGGAAATGTTCTTTACCTTACTCATTACCACCTGACATTGCATAGGCCAAAAAGTAACCTAGATTTGTGATCCATCTAATCTTACAACTGGGTCTAGTTTTTAAGCAAAAAAGTGCAAAATGCTTTGAAAACTTAAAAGCAGCCCATGCTTCTACTGATCTGATCAGACAGAAATACCACCAGAACTGAACTATTTTTGTAGAAATCTGAGTTGTTTGACAGGTACAATCAGCTAAGATAAGAGCAATTCATTTTACACATGAAGACAAAAATCTACATTAAAACACAGATGTGGCTAATGGTTAAGAACAACAAACTAGGTGATTACCATTATGTCTATGATAAGAATAAGAAAGGCTAAACTCTACAAATTCAGATGAATGACATATTATTAACAATCATGAGAAAGAACATGTCCTTGACTCCTACTTAAGATCATCTTCTACATCAAGCAAAATGACTTTCAAATCGGGAACTGTAGGTAACAAGCAAAGTTATCGAAGATTGGAGTTCAAGATGCTGGAAGATACTTAGAAAAAATCTCTTTCCTTAAAATTAATAGAAGCTTTTAGACCCAAATAAGCTATACACCAGACCAGTTGTGAGGAAAACAAACAAACAAACAAACAAACAAACAAAAACACGAAAAACACTTAAGTTGCCATAAAAACAAGGTATTCCAGTAGTTGATATATGGACAAATAACTCCAATGTTTCAAAACACAGAAATGAAGTTAGAAACTAGAAACTACATCAAATTCAGCTTGATGTTGATCCTGCCCATATTCTGGAAAACAGCTGAAATCAAGGAACCAACATAAACAACAAGTCATGCAAAATTAATTTTCTTGGAAAAAAAAAAAAATGAAAGGGCGCCTGAGTGACTCAGTGGGTTAAGCCTCTGCCTTCAGCTCAGGTCACGATCTCTGGGTCCTGGGATCTAGCCCCACATTGGGCTTTCTGCTCAATGGGGAGCCTGCACCCCCCTCTCTCTCTGCTTCTCTGCCTACTTGTGATCTCTCTCTTTCTCTCTCTGTCAAATAAATAAATATATATTTTTTAAATTAAGAAAGAAATCTTATCAGGGAAGTCAAGAAAATACCATACAAAGAATATATTTTAATTTCAGCCAATTTAAAATATTTTGTTTGTAATTTGTTTCATGAAGTTTTCCTCTATACCCTTAACAACAGACACACACACACACACACACACACACACACACACACACACACACTGGATGAGCAAATAGCATGTTTGCACTAAGTGTTATACCTAAAGTCTGTTGATTAATGGATGAATAACAGACAGTTAGGGTGTGGCAAGACTGATTGACATCACCCAGGTCTTAATTACTAAAGGTCAAGAGATACCCTCATCAAGTTTGTAGAAGACACACATCTGGTGATGAAATCAGTTTTCAGAAGGAACTTGACAAACTAGAATTAATGATCGCATTGATTTCAATGAAAGTCCTATTCTGTACCTCCAAGAACAACCCCATCAGTGAAATGCATATCTTGCCTGATATGACCACAAGACTGTTTATAAAAATGCTTGGGAATTTGGGTTGATCTCAATCTCTTTATGCTAATGATGTGGCATGTTTGCCAAAAATAGCTACTGCCTGCTTAGCTTACACCAGTTAGAAGTATCCTGTCGAGAACAAAGAAGACAGTGTTCTTGCAGTGACCGTCCTTGGTTTAATCTTGGCCACCACATTTTAGGAGGAAGACTGATTAACCAAGGCTTATCTAGAACAGTGAGACCAGAGCTTTGGAGAGTCCAGAATGTGGGTTACAACAGTAATTATTAAAAAAAAAAAGAAGAAGAAGAAGAAGAAAGAAAGAAAGGTAACTGGAGACAGAGAACAGTTGAGGCATGATCATTATTTTCAAATATTTGAAATTCCATTTTAAAGGACGATTGAATTTACTCCACAAAGCTCCAGAAGACAAAATTCAGATCAATAGGTTGAAAATTTGACTAGACAAAACTGAGCTCACTGCAAGAAAGAACTTTCTAGTAATTATAGCTTTTTAATAAAAAAATGAAATACCAATATTGCCAAGGGTATAAAAACATGAATATTTTCATATAATTGAAATGGGGGTGGAAATTGGATCATTCTTTCTGGAAAGGCAATTTGGCAATGTATTTCAAAAGATTTAGGAGCCTATATCATTTAATTCAGAAATTTCACTTATAGACATTTACCTACATAATTAGAAATGTTGAAAAAAGTTTATAGCAAAATTAATTGTAGCATTTTTGTAGTAGTGGATATTTTGAGATAAGCTATAGCCATCAGATTGATATATTACATACATATATACATATCTGTGTTCTATATTTTGCGTATATAAAATGGAATACTAAGCAATTATTTTAAAAACACATAGAAAAATATTTTGTAGAAGCAAATATTCATAATACAGTTTAGTTGATAAAAGAGATTTTGATCTTCTAAATGTAGAAAAAGAAAAAAATTTAAATAAAATACACTAAAATATTAATATTGCTACCTATAAGATAAAGAACAATTTTTCCTTCTGTGTGTTTTCTTTTTTTTCCCAAAGTCTAAAATGAAAATATAGACATGTTGCAATCAGAAATAAACAAAAAACAGTGGAGGCACAGAACATGTGTTCTCACATCCACAATACCTGATTCCAGTAGGAAAGCTACACATTTTTTCTTGAATAAATGAATAAATTAATTAAATGTTATAAATATTTTATAAGGTGAACTCTTTAAAAGAGTTAATAGCTTCCCATTACTGGAAATGTTCAAGCAGAGGCTGGATGACTCTCGGTATATTTGGAGGGCATTCTTACTTTGATTTAGAGCAGGGATTCCCAAAATGAGACACTTGGGAAACCTAAAATACCTCCCCATTTCATGAAATAAAAATTTCCAGTCCCCACCCCAGACTCCCCATCCCAGCATTTGCAGGGGTTGTTAGAATTTGCCTGGGTTTTGCAAGGAAGACTTTGGAGATTGTTTCCATGTATCAGGAGACCAAGCTGCTGTGGTCCTACATTGATGGCTAAAGGCTGGATCCTGTAGAGGTTACTCTGGGCCTTTGAACTGGTTGTTCATTGGCCTGAAATAGTCTCCTCTCAGCCCCCAGCCCCACCTGCAGAGATCACTCCCTCACTTCCTCCATGACTTCATGACTTCATACAGATGCTGCCTCCCCAAAGAGCCTCCCACAAACTGCAGCCCTTTCCAAAATCTCCCATCCAGGTTCCCCCACTCTGTTTTTTTGCCTGAGCAGTTACCAATTCCTACAATATAATTCATTTATTATGCTTATTATTTATGGTCTGTCTCTCCCTACTAAAAAGTAAGCTCCATGAAGAAAAGATTTTTTTTTTCATCTTTTGTTCATTTAAGTATCTCAGAATCATGCTTGGCACATAGTAAGTACTCAATGAATGTTTGTAAAGGAACAGATACTTTGAATGGAAGAATGTTTATGGTTCTAGTCAAAGGTGCTCGGCTGCTGCTTTGTGACAAGTGATGTTTTTGGGTGAGTCTATTCAGAGGTTGGCAAACTTTTTCTGGAAAGGGCCAGATGGAAATATTTTCAGCTTTGTGGGTCATATTATCTCTGTTGCATTTACTCAACTAAGCGATGGTAGTACAAAGGGAGCCAGAGACAATACATAAATGAATGAGTATGGCTAATTTCCAGACTTGGCCCTTGAGCCATAGTTTGCTGACCCGGCTTTATACACATTTCTGGAAACCTCATCAAGTCAGAATTCTACAAAGGAACTGGTGATCTAGCTTTGCCAATAATAGGTACAAAGTCTTTGGCTCTAAAGGACAGGGATCTTGGGGGAACTGTCTCTTTTTACTAAGACTAGAAGGGGTTCTTTATCTGGACCTTTATGAAAACATCAAAGGTTTTGTTGACAACAAGAAACAGGTGAAGCATTGTAATAATTAAAGAGTATAGTGGATTTTTGATATGAACTTTCAGTTCCTCCTCACTAGTTTTAGAGGTGAGCATCCTGGCTAACATTTTATGGTCCTGCCTGCTCTACACAGCCTATTTTTTTTGCCTCATGTCTTGGGCTTCTTCTTCCTTTAGGAAGTGTGTTACTTTGATGTCACAGTGTCTCAAACCAACCTTTGAAAAATAATTTTGCCTCTGTGAGTTTCTATAGATATTTTTAATTTCCTTCAATATGCCCTACTTATTACAGGTACGTAAGGCTGCAGCAATCTGTGAAATCATCTTGGGGATTCTATCATGCCCCATAGAAGTCTAGGGGTTCATCATTTCCTACACAGAATAGAAAGATGGAGAGGAGCACATTGCAGGGGACAGAGTTTAAACTCCTATGGCATGAAGAGCATCCTTTCACTTTGCCAGATCTTAAGATACTGCCCTCCCCCACAAATAAATAAATAAATAAATAATTTAAAAATGGGAACACTCCTCCATTTGTCAGAAGCTCCCAAGATATGTAGGCAACACACCCCTTGCAGAGATTAACACAGAACACTACCAATACATTGCATTACCCAATAACAACATAGCACCCAGATCTTTGGATGAAAACTAAAAAGTTCAGAAAATCGTGTGTATTTTTTTTTTTTACAGAACCATGGTAATCACTTATTTTAAAAAATTATTTTATATTGTGAAATCTACATGTAGGTCCCTTAAGACCTCCACTGAAGATGGCCATTCCATTTCTAACAAGCAGGGCAATTCTCTGCATTAACTGTTAAACCAAATAACTGGAGGTAATAGCTGGGCCAAGGCAGGGTCTTGGTTCAGCAGTTGCAGGTCATGTTTATGGCCTATGGAGAAAGGAGGTCAACCAAATTGAGATATTTAGGTCAGTCTTTATTTCAAATATTGCACCCCATTATCAGAACAAATCTACTGATTTTGTCATAGAAAATACCATTCTTGTTATCATGGCATCAAAACGAGGAACAGCAGACCTTAGAAAAACACATTTCCTATTTTCTGCAAAATGCCAACATTGTCCATTCAGAATGTCCTCCAATCTCTTTTAAAGACTTTGATCTAAAGCTCGTAAATGCCACAGACATTTTTCTTGGATGTTATTTTTTAGAACCTACAGGAATTTTTTGTCTTCAGTCTCTGCAAAAACACCAACATGCAGTGTCTTTTTTCACAGGCCATTTAGCTTCTTCAAAAACTGAGCAATTTTTTCTCTTCTGGAGGACTCAGCTCTGGCTCGAGGAAAACTCTGCTGCATTTCCTCATCCCCACAGAGGACACTGGACTGAACCTGGGCCCTGTCTCTGGCTCTGTACTTCTTGCTCATTCCCCCCCCATGGGAGAAGTGGCTGATATTGCTGGTCTTGGTCTGACCACCACTGAGCCACCTCACTGGTGTCCAAAGCCACTGCTCCACACAGCACTTCTCTTCCTCCTCTCCACCTCTAATAAGCCCAAAGGCACAGGACCAGTGTGGTATTGTGAAACATATAATTGGTCTTTGTCCCCGATTCTGGTACAGAGCTCCTAAAATCCTTGGCATCTCCTAAGTTCTCCGAAGTAAAGAACCGGTGTATTTTGGTATGTTAATGAGGTGACTTTTGGACCCTACCTCAAGGTGGGAGCTGGTTACCATAAGAACCAACCATGTGATTAGAGCGTTGGAACTTTTAGTCCCACCCTCTGACTTCTAGAGGTGTAGATGGGAGAGGGGCTGGAGATCGACTTTAATCAATGGCCAATGATTTCATCAGTCCCACCTATATAGTGAAGCCTCCATAAAACCCCATAAGTATGGAGTTCAAAGAGTCGTAGGTTGGGAAAGAACCAGAACACTTCCACCGGCCACTGTGCTAGGCCCAAACTTCATGGAGACAGAAGCTCCTTTGTTTGGGATCTCACCCTACGTATCACTTTATCTGGTTGTCAACTCATATCCTTTCATGCCCTTTGTAATAAACGAGTAATCTTGTGAGTAAACTGGTTTCCTTTTCACTCTAGCAGATTATTTGAACCCAAGGAGGGAGTCATGGGAATCTCTGATTTATAGCCAGTTGGTCAGAAATATGATAATAACCTGGACTTCCTACTGGCATCTGAAGTGGGGGGCATTTTTGTAGGATTCAGCCCTTAAGCTATGAAATGTAATGCCATCTCCAGATATACAGTGTCCAAAATTAGTTGAATTGCAGGACACCCAGCTGGTATCCAAGAATTGTTTGGTAAGCAGGAAAAAAAAACCTACAAGTAGGAATTGGAGTCCTGAACTGTAGCCAGTCTCACAACTCCTCTGCTGTTCCATTGTGTCTGGTGGTTACTGAGTGGCCAAGTAAGAAGAAGCCTTCAGGATAGAGCCAGGTCCCAAAGTATAGATCAGGCAGAAAGTCAGTGAGTTCTTCTTGTCTATCAATTCTCTGTGTAAAGCCTCCTCTTTTCAGAACCCTACGGAAGAAGAGGGCTCCCTAACCTCCAACACCACAAACAATAGTATGGAATAAATGAAAGTTTTAGTTGCCTAAATCCTTACCTCTTTTCTTATTCCCCAACTGTTATTCATAACAAAATAATGCAGACTTTAAACAGACAGGGTACTATTGCTGACTATCAAGTCAACCCCATCAAATCTGTCTTCTGTCTTCTGTGTGTTCTTTTACTTGCTCTTACAAAGAATCATTAATTAATTAATGTCACAGTAGATATTAACTTATCTTAGGACTA
The DNA here is from genome assembly GCF_002288905.1 of Enhydra lutris kenyoni. Lineage (NCBI taxonomy): Eukaryota > Metazoa > Chordata > Mammalia > Carnivora > Mustelidae > Enhydra > Enhydra lutris. The sequence continues at coordinate 30,411,488 of NW_019154085.1, read as the reverse complement.
TATCCATATGCTTACTTGTCCCCTAAGCATATGGAATCATTTATTAGTTTTGAGAGATATGGTACATATTTCTGTGGTGATAAATTGGAATATATTCAGGCAATTCATTTCCCATCCTGTTTTCGTCAGGTAAGACTGATATATGAAAGCAATCAACCTTTTATCCCTATTTCAGAGCAGCATTTTATATCACTCATAGGTGAACTAAAATATCCCCAAATAATATTGTAATTGCAGACAAAGAAACCCTCTTAGTTCGTATTTCCTGTGCACAAATGTATGAGTGTGTGTGCGCATGCACGCACACACACACACACACACACACCCCACACACTGCAGGCACTCGTGATGGAACACATGTGAATACTACTGCTGACACCAGAAACTCCAATTACCCCAGGATTTGAGTGCTGACTGGGTCCTGATTTATTTTAGCGCATTAGGCAGTATAATGAGTAAAACAAATACTTGAGGATCAGATTTAAATGAAAAAATGTAAAGGAATTCAGGTGTAAGTCTGATTTCCATGGTTATTTCTTCAATTGTGGTAAAGTCTTGGCTGCTACAAGCATCAATTAATGATCTAGATTTCCAACAATAATAAGGAGACCTGCTCAGAATGAATTTACAGAAAATGTGGTCAGTCTGATCCAAAGCTACCAAACTGGCACATTTACTAGAAGTAAATGGAGTAGATTATACTTCAAAAGACAATGATGGCAAAAGAATCTGGTGTATAGAAAATTATTGTCCTGGGGGGTTTAGGAAAGAAAAATAACTTTATTGGCTATTACTTGCCCAACTGATTATAATAAGCCACATGTCCATTGTGTCTAACTGATTAAAAATATGTCTTCATAAACATCGTCTCATAAAATTTCACAACAGTCCTGTGAAGCTGATATGCTTGTTTCAATAGAGGAAGGAATGGAAGCTCTGAACAATTAAACAACTTCCCTAATGTCACATAGAAATGGTTCAGACAAAGACCATACAAATGACTATACAAAATACATAAATAAAAAGAACCATGCATTAGAAATAGCCAGAGTGGGGCACATTTCTTTGTGACCCAAGTAGACAACCATATTCACTGGCAGCATTTTCCTTATTGGTGGTGACCAACTGGTGGCGTATAGGATATGGCAGATGATGAGGTCACACGAGATTCTATGGATGAGACACTCCTGGATAACAAATTTTGACATGTACTTCCTCGTAGCCCACTGATGATGAATACATCTGTAGCCAGTTCTGAGACACACATAATACTTCCCTCCTCAGGATTTCAGGGTCTCAAGGATATGATTTCAACAAAGCCAAACAAACATATATAAATTACTGATATTATTGAATTCTGTATCTTGCCCTTTCCTCACTTCTCCATTTCTAGACAACATATTTCTAGGCATGGGAACAAGATTAATTTCAAAAACTATCTAAACCATATTTTACAGTTAAAAAGTGTAATTTTGAATTTGCATAGAAGAATCCAATATATCAGTGGTTCTCAGAACACCAAGTCATTCAAAGACCTAATAGCCACTTTTCCTCAGAATCCCAGCACTTCTAAGGTGGACTTTTAGAACCACACATGTTCAAGTTGGAAGGAAAAATAGTCCCTCCCCTCCAAATCTCTGATTTCCCCAACAAAGAAGTCTCAATGACAAGGAGTGGCATTTCATGGTCACGCAATGAATTAAAGTCGAGGCAAAACTTAAAAACAAAAGTCTCCTGACCCCTGACTAGTGTTTCTCTGCTATGCTTTCATAGATTGAGCAAAAATTCTTAAGATTTGTCAACTCTAAATTACATGGATGTTTTCTCATTCATGTGAACATGAACCAAAAACTCTCTTTTCACCTCTTACTTCTGTACTTTCTCAGAAGAAAATAAACTGGTCAACTGAAAGGCAAGGAGGGAGCTATATACATATCTTCCCAGCTCTATTTCTTGCATTAAATTGTATTATCTTGAGGTCAAGTCCCTTTAAATCTGATCCTAGCACTAGAATCTTGGAGCACTTGAGACATTAGGATATGAAGTGCCCAATTATCCCTTATAAGATATTGGGGACCAAATAAAAATGGTGAGTGGTAAGGGCATCAGTCTAAGCAGGGAGTGACCAGGGGTGAGGTAATCTAATTTTAAAAGTTTGCATGAAGACACATGACTACTAATGATATGGTAAGATGAGAATAATGTACTAAAAAAATGAAACTAGGTATTTCACTAATTTTATCTCAAGAGGTTGAGAGAGTGTAGGGGTGTGGCTATCATATGTGATAGTCCTTGAAATATGAGTATTTGTGAGGAGATGGACAATAACAGAGGGAACACCACCAACAAAAGCAGAAAATGACATCACAGTGGGAAAGAGTGATTAGCCTGTCGTGTCTAATAAATTAAGTCCTGTTGCAGAAAAAGTGAAAGGAGGTAGTAAAAGTTCAGGGCTAGGCCAGATTAGGATGCATTGTAAATACCAAGCTAAGAAATAATGAAGGTTATATAGTCAGGTCTGTGTTTCTAAACTAATGAATGCATGGTGTAATGAGTTGCACAGAATTTACAGAAACAACATGCGCTTGGCTTATGGGCAAAAGCGAGGTTAATTCTAATTCAGTATCTAATTCTTGGCAGAAACTTAAGTCCAAGATGCAATGAAAAACTGTTCCTATTGCTAGTAATAACATTCTAATTTGGTCAGCTCTCAATGCTAAAAGTAGAGGGCAGGTCACTGAGGTTCAGATTGATGAAAAGCAAACATTGGCCTTTTCTGGGGTACTTCCCAGTAGCATTGGACCATAGGTTCCCATGGCTCCCACCCAGTCACTAGAAGTCCCTCAGGCACTTGGAAGGCTCGCATCTAGAATAAACTTGAAATTCTCTAAGCACCACAGAAGACCTTGGAGTTTTTCAAGAAGATCTGAAAGTGAATGAACTGACTTGGCTTAATTTTCCACTGTTGTAGGAGGCTTGCCCCCGCTCTCAAGACCCACATAGACCCTCAGTGACAATGCCAACACCCCAATTAGCTGGGAACTAAGTCATTTGAGCAGAACAAGTATTTGCTGCTCTGAAATTATTGAGCTGTGATTACCTTACTTGTGATTCTCCATTTTGTGACAAAGAGGTATATGTATGACTCACTGAGATCAAAGTCAAAGACTCAACTTCATATAATTTTGTTCTTACCTTTTGTATCTGAACCTTTAACTACACAACAGAATTCACTTTTACAGTTTGTATGTCAAAATATAAACCTACGAGATTGATAATTCTGACTGAATTAGAATTCAGGTCAAACATTTACACTGTTCTTTTTTGACTTAAGTTTTATTTGACTCAAGTGTTCAGTTTAACTAATAAACAAAATAAATGTTTTGATTGAATAGGATCAACCTTTGTCTTTAATGTTTAATGTTTGGCTAATTCAGTTATCTCTTGTAGATATCCTTCAATGACTCTGAAAAAGAACAGAGTATAATTTTGGTTGCCTCTCGTTTTTGTGATAGGATTGAAATTTCCTGTGTCGGTTTTTTTTTTTTTTTTCTTGAAAATATAGATGTCCCTGTTCTCATGGCTTCAGCTGTTAATACTTATTTCCCTACTAGGAAGTGTATTATGATTCCCCTAAGGGATCTCTCACATTTAGCCTGAGATGACCTCATGAATCACTGGGAACTAATTTGTAACTATACAATACAAATACATCTAGTTCAAACTTAAAAACTTTTTGCCTTATAAGGTCAGACATGAACTGGATTTGATATAGAAATTACAAAATGGCTATAGAAATGATATTTCCACTTTCAGGTAGTAACATCACTAATGAAATTAATATTAATTCAAGAAATATATTAGTATTGGGGCACCTGGGTGGCTCAGTGGATAAGCCACTGCCTTCGGTTCAGGTCATGATCTCAGTGTCCTGGGATCAAGCCCTGCATCGGGCTCTCTGCTCAGCAGGGAGCCTGCTTCCCCTTCTCTCTCTGCCTGACTCTCTGCCTACTTGTGATCTCTCTCTCTCTGTCAAATAAATAAATAAAAAATCTTTAAAAAAAAAAAGAAATATATTAGTATGTATATTTCTATAGACATCCACAGCACATTTTTGTTTGGATAAATCAATCACTGCAGTATAAATGTGTGTATTTATTTAAATTAACTTTGTTTCCATGAAACCTGTAAAGGATTATGCACATTTTCTCATTTTGAAGCTCTCAAAAAAATAATCTTTTCTGGATGAGTTGCAATTATGCATATCCTGAATTACATTTAATTGCAACATGGCAGTAGATGATAGGGAAACACCCAGCACAAGTGAATCAAAGTTTCCACTGGAGACTTCCATGTTTGCCTTTGGTTTGAAAATTCAGAAATTCGGGACCGTTCAGACGAGGTCTTTCAGACCCTTCCAGTATTTGTCTTTGGACAAAATTTAGCACATTTCCATGCATACTGGTCTGTGGGAAATAAAGGAGTGTGTTCTCCCATCAGACCACAGGGCAGCTCTCTAGCTGTCACAGTGTGGCATGTCTGAAAATCATTGTCTGCCTGAAGTGCCAACTCATGTCTGCTGTATCTCCAACCCATCTCAGTGTAAATGGATGCTTGCAAGGCCTTGAGACCATATGAGCCACCTCAGGTGGAATAATAATTGTTCTTGTAGCAGCAGCTAGGCTATTTCATGGACATATTGGGTTGGCGAAAAAAGTGAAATCAATTTTAAAAAGAGTGTGTAGCATTAGATAAAGCCCAAGTCCCCATGGTCTTATCTGATGGTTTAGTTTGTTTTTCAAAAGTGAGGTGCCCAGAGGTATTGGTGCTCTATTTTAAGCAGACTGAGAGTTTAATAGGAAGGTGCTGACAAGCAGCTGAAAGGTCATCAGTAGACATTGCTGCGCGTCTAACTGAATTGAACGTTTGCATCAATGCAACGGCATCTGGTGTAAATAGGTTTATTGTTTCAGAGGATTCCAGGACAGAATGCCAGCTCGGCTCTCCCAAGGTGATACATCTATTGTAATCAGGAGCCTGATAGTTAACTAAATCAATCTCTCGATAGATAGATAGATAGATAGATAGATAGAGCACATTAACGTAGCACTCACCCTTGGAATCAGGCCCTAAACTGAGAACACAGATATCAAATTGGAAGAAAGGAGAGATGATGATTCTCTGAAGCAACACTATGGTGGTGGTCAGCAGCTACGGGAGTTGAGGCTTATAAATAAAACATGAAATGTATGATCTAGTTTGTTTCTGAATATATTCCTGGGGGTCAGTGAAACAAATAGGCCCAGTATATAGAGGAAGATTAAAAAGTCCAAGGAGAGTCTCCTCTAGGATTATCAATGGAAGTTGCATGGAAAACTTATCTCTATTACGTAAAAAGAAACTGAACCAGGGGAAATGAAACAAACAAAAAATGAATAGTGGAATTTCATTTGTTAATTGGTCTTTCTGCTTTGATTGTCTCTCTGCTCCAATTTGTCCTCCTTAATATTCCCAAAGTTAAGTCCCTGAAACAGAGCTGAATGTATTACTATCTTATATAAAAATGTTCAGTGACTCCCCATGGCCTATGAAATTCTGTAATTTGGGATTTATGACTCCCCACTACTTGTCTCCAATCTATTGTGCCAACCTCATCTCCCACTTAGCCCCAGTAAAACCAGTCTTTCCAACTCTCCCCTATATAGCTGCAACTTCCTGTTCAAATCACTCCCCCTTCAAAAATCCCCTCTGCTCCTGCTCCAGATGGAGATGTTTAAAAAGGCAGAGAATGTGTCTGAATGCTGGACAATGTCTATGAGCCTTTTTGGGTGCAAAGCACTGTGCTAAAAGATACACCTTCTTTGTTTTATTTAATATTGACCTTAACCCTATGGGGTAGCCTATTTTATACACAGGAAAAATGCGGTAGAGAGAATGTAATTAACTCACCCCAAGGTCACACAGTTAGTAAATGATGGCACTCAAGTCAGACTATCTTAATTCAAGAGCCTGTGCTCTGAATCTCTTCAATCAACTGGATTTCATCCATTCTTGTAACCAGCTCTCCAACAAGAGGCACAATTTTTAGGCACAATGGATCAAATAAGGGTCAATAAAATGTGGTTAAACCAAAGCCTCACTAGGTAACATAAAGAGCAGAATAAATGGTTTTAAAGAGAGAGAGAAACACATAACCAAGAAACAGAATGAAATATTGACTTCAGAGGCAAAGAATGTAATTAAAAAAAAAGGACTATAGTCTCATCAGCAGATCCAAATTGTTGTATAGTGGCTACTGTCCTATGGGTTAGGAAAGACATCGGAAGGAGGGAATGATTTCCATACTGAACTAAAGTCTAACCACACTGGCTTGGGAAGAAGCCGGGAGGGTGGTGGTAAGGCTTCACACTTACCTGAGGGGGAAGATGAAGTTCCAGTTCAAGGTTTCAACTATTTACTGAACCTACATCCTATGAGATCCTGAATGAACACAATAGATCTCAGAGTAGCCAATGAGAACTTACAATGTAAAATAAAATCAAAGCAGACAGGTTGAGTGTGACCAGAAATCTAGAAAAACATGGTATGGGCTGCCTGGGTGGCTCAGTCAGTTAGGCTTCTGCCTTCGGCTCAGGTTGTGATCCCGGAGTCCTGAGATAGAGCCCTGCATCGGGCTCCCCATTCAGCCGGGAGACTGCTTCTCCCTCTGCCCTCTCCCTGCTCCTGCTTTCTCTGTCTCTCTCTTGCAAGGAAATAAATAAAGTTTTTTAAAAATTTAAATTTAAATTTAAAAAATCATGGTGATACCAAGACAAAAAGTCCACGTAAAAATACAAGGTAGGTGACATGTGCCCTCTGAGTTGAGAACGAGAACCTGAGTACTGGCTGGGGAGGAAGGGTTGGCTCCTGAAAGGGTACGAGCATCAAGCTGAGCAGAATGCATAGAGTTTGAGTAAGGAGAGAAAAGTGAGAGGAATTTCTCTATTAAATGTTAGAGAACATGAGCCAGGATTGCATAGGGATAGATCTGTCACAATATTTCCTAAATGGTATGCCAGAAAACATGAATCCAACCCGATGTTTTATGGGGGGAAAAAGTGAGTGCTTAAATAAGTCTTGGATAGGCTGAACCATGTAGGCCTCTTCTACAAACTCATGGCCCTCGTGTGGAAGGCTCTGAGAAGCCCCAGTAGTAACAGAACAAGTATTCATGTTAATAGTAGTGGCAGCAGCAACTTAAATTGACAGAGTTCCTCCTGTGTGCCAGCTACTATGCAGAAACCTTTTTCCATGACTTTCTACATGCAAAGTTCCTTATGGGACAGGTGTATTACTACTCCCATTTGACAGCAGAAAACTAAGACTTGGCTGGTAGACTGATCACCCAATGTCATGAAAATACAAAATGGCAGGTTTGGGATCCTAAAGAAAGCATTCTGACCTCCCGGTACATACTCTTAAATGCTACGTTATTACTGTATCCCACAGAACACTCCTATTTAACTCTGTGTGTGTGTGTGTGTGTAAACCTCTTGAACCACAACACATCCAGCTTGTTTCTCCTCATTTCCTGTCATTTCTCTCTGATCTAATAAGCCTTCTGTTCCATCAGCTTTCTGCATGAAAACTGTGCAGCAAGGGGGTCCTATCCAGCTGCTGTGTTTGCCTGAAACTTTGGTCCTGGTTCCCTTCCTAGCTGAAAACCTGCTGTCCCGATTTACTTAGTAAGCAACATCCCACAAATTTGAGAAATATGCTTGAGAAGGACCTGATTTCTATTCATACAGTAGATTAACAAAGAGGAAATATTGTCTTCTCCTTCTCTACAGGCCCCTTCCCACCAACTTTCACACCCTCTGAGGGAAGCAACATCCAAAACAGACCTCGATTGGTTCAAGTGTTACAATCCTACTTAATCTTCCTTCCAGAAAGCTTCTGGACTCAGCTAAGAAAACGTCTACGGCCTTGTCTTACCCATTTTGGAGGTAGGTATGTTATATTTCACTATTAGACCATTTATAAGCTGTATTATATAGTATAAAAATACCACTCTGTGCCGACCATGGGAGTAGGTATGCTTCAAAAGTACTCCCAGGAAAACGCTTACTCTTAGGCAATCTGACACCATGCTGATAATGTTGGGGGCTTGCAGAACGAAGACCCAGGAATCTCGAGGAGGATGAAAAACATGCTTAGAAATGAGATCAACACAATCCCATGGAGTACGCACTTGGCGCTTGCATTGCACATCTGAAGCTAACAGTGATTCAGAAAAGGGTTGGGGTTTTGTTGTTATCATCGTGGTTGTTTTGTTTATTTTGTTTTTTTCTTTCCAGGAGAGGCTGGAAATTTCAGGCAGGACAAAGGAAGAGAGCCACTTTCTGTAATAGCTTTGCCTGTGATTCTGCCAGGTAATTCCTGAGGAGAAAATGCAGTGGCAGCCACCACAAGATGCATGTCTTCAGGGAGGCCACCGAGGAGGGGACACTGTTCGGGCTGCTGTTAGAGAGGAGAAAACCCAGGGTTTCCCCAGCCCTTTGGACGCTTTCTGCCAATCCCTGAATCTTGGTCTGTTTGGGTAATTTGAGAAACAAACACCCCAATCAGCTTCATAATTGATTCCCAGTTGATGGAAGGTGACGCCTTTCTGCATTTGCCCAACGCCTCGCTAAAACATCAAGCAGTGTGTTTTCTCCCGGCCTGCCACAGGAATGATTACACTGGTGAGCCCTCTGAGTTCCTCTTTCCTGTTGGCAGCTGGTTTTCTTAAACAAGTTAGTACCTGCTGAGGTGGGTTGGATTTTATCTGATCCACCCGAGCTGATGTGTTTAAAAACACACAAAACAGCCCCACGCTTTGATTCTGTAAACCACCACCATGTAGCTAAAGAGGGGCTCCGTGAGTAGATAAAGGAAGGAATTGCAGCTCTGTGCAGGGAGCATGAAATACGACTTGCTAAGTTGCAGTCTGTTTTTCCCAGGCAAGACACACGGTGTAATTTTTCCCTTTTGATTACATGATGTCAGCACATACTCCGTTGCTCCGGTATAAACTGACACTTGACAGGCCTATTTTAATGTATTTCAAGCCTGCACCAGCACAGTTATTGTTTCCAAGCTTCTAAGAGCAGTTCCAGAGTGGGAGTGAGCTGGTTTGATCACCAAGCTGGAAAGCTTGGAAGAAGACAAAGAGTTGTTCCCTCTGCAGAAGCCTTCATCAAAAGCCTACACTTAATTGCTGTTAGAAATGTCCCACCTCTGGGGGAGGGAACCAGGGTTCTTAATGATTTCAAAAAAGAAATACGTGTTTCATCACCGGGGATCCAGAGCATAACGGACACACGCTGGTCTCAAAAGATCACATTTCCAAATATGAAATTGATAGAGATGCATCTGTGACAAGGAGACCTGCATTCCAGCCCAAGGGTTTGAGGGAGCTTCTAAGAAATGTAAGCATCTTAATGCTGTTGGATCTTAGCTAACTTCTTTGTTACTATTGATAAGTAATGTGAGTGTGTGTGTGTGTGTGTGTGTGTGTGTGTGTGAGAGAGAGAGAGAGAGAGAGAGAGCCAGAGAGAGAGAGAAATAGTGGAAGGCGGTGGACATTAGCCAAGAAGAAAAGGCACAGCAACTGTGGAAAAACAGGATTTCTTTACTAAAGAGTCCTATGCTGAGTTAGAATCTTTTCTCTCTCCTTAGCAAAACTTCCCTTTCTTCCCCTGTAATACCCAAGTCTGGTGAGGCCCAGGACAAATTACAATTACTCTGAGATCTAGTCTGTTTGGAAATTCATGATATTCACCCTTGAGCATCGGAATGAGTGTGCCCTAGAACATGTCCCTATAAGAAAGTGAATGCAAACACTTTATGGTTATTTACTACTCTAAAACTGCAAAATTATTTCTCATGAAGTTGCCGTCTTTCCAGGATGGGAATTTGGAGAGTCCATGTTTACATTCCAGTGACCAGCTGTCAAAGCACAAGGGAGGGCACAACCCTCCACAGTGGAAGTGTGTCTGGGTCATCTTCCCAAAGAGGTGGAAGGTCATTTTGGATGGCTGACAGCTTGCCCATGCAACCACTTAAAGACACCATGCCACCTGCAGAAACTCAGGTAGGCCGCAGCCCCTAAGCTTTCTTCAGATGGAGTGGGTGAACTGAGTGCCAACTTCAGGGTGAGGCACATCCAAGCTTAACTCCATGTTCCCATGCTGACTCTGTCACCGTCTACAAATTGAGATTGAAAATACTCCTGGGAGGGCATGCTATCCCTGTGTCTGAATCGCACAACTGTCCCCACCTAGGAAAAGCACACCTAGGAGTTTCCAGGTTTACATAATAGAGGTCACCTTATCAGTGGAGGCTCAGGATGGGATAATGCCTGAGAATTCCTGTTAACAACCTCAGTCATCAGCTGACAGCAATCTCTTCACTTCTACTTACTGAGTCAGGTTCTAAGAAAGACCTCACTACCTCCCTCCGAAAGGCAGCTCGACCAGCACAGATGGCAGCCATTTTATGAATTATCAGGGCCACATTTATGTGATTATGTAATTATGAATTATCAGAACCCACATTCCTTCCTTCCCCCCTGTAACATTAGCACACCCAGAGGCATATTTGCCATGAAGTCAATAAAACTTAAGCTTCATTGCAATGTCCTTTCATTGCAATGTCCCATTCCAATGCCTTATACCCAAGTTAGAATTTATTGTATTTATATTATTTTCCTTAAATACGGGTCTGTTCCTGGACTCACCATAGCAATAGTGTCTTCATTATTTTATAGCTAAAGAAATAAAAGACCTTAAATACAGTGGGGGATGGGATCTGAGCTTCTGAGCTCCAGCCCCAAGGTCCTACTTAAGACATACACCTTCTCCGGAAACCATCCCCACCCTGGCCAATCTGTCTCCTCTGCCTCCTCACCGTCCCCCCTCCAAGCTGGTCTCTACAGAAGAACTGGGAATAAGCAAGCTGGGGATTCTAAAACCCCACATCTTACCAATAACCACAACTAAGAAGCTCATATTTTTGTCAGTATAAGTGGTAGATCATTTTCATTAAAGTATAAATATGAAATTTTGCCCCAGACTAAAAGCAAACCCTGATAATTACACAGTTGCAAATTATGGTGTTAACAAAAAAGATCTAAATTATCCCCTTCCAGCATTTAATGAATTCAGCCACTTAATGAATTCCCAAAATGCACTGCCTTTCCCCATTCCATTTTCCCCTTTTAACAGTGAAATTGTGTAGCTGTTGGAAAGAAGAGTGATTCCCCTGCCATCCTTACAGGATACTACTTACTTGCCAAAGAGGAAAACTGAAAAGGGAGAGACACAGAGGCAGAGAGAGAGGCTGAATTCTTTGATCAGTGGGAATTAGCTGCAAATGCTCGATAAAAATAAAAGCTGGATTTGACTCTTAGTATGTTTAGGACTTCAATGATGCAATCACCCAAATTTAGAATTTATAAGGTTACTTTGTTCAGCTCCTTCAGCTCAGTTCCCATGTAAATGTTTGCTCTCAGGGTAAAAAAACATGAAGCATCTGGATGGAATCTATTCTAGCTTCAGGAAGACAAAATGCCAGTCCTGTAGAAAAACTGTCCATCTTTAAATTAAATTCAAATCCAAGAGACTTGCACCCTAACCAAAGTCTGTTTCTCTACATCTTTATAAATTACATGATTTAAGTCATCTGCGTGCTGGGGTTCCCCCCCCCTTATTCTTCACAATCTTTTGGAGTAAATGTGGTGCTTGTTAACATGAGGAATTGATAGTTTGTTGCCATTTTCCATGGTCTTAACATTTGGGAACATTTGTAATCAATAAAGGCAGACACAAGGAAACAAATTTGATAACTTTTTTTAAGGAATAAAGATAGAATATTAAAACAGGATTCACAAGAAGTGCCCTTACCCCAAATCTAATAAATCTGTAGCTCAAATTTTTTGACTGTCTGTCATGTTCAGCCAATCTCCTTCTGCATATTTAGGAAAGATTCTTCTCACTCCGCTTGCCCACGTGACACACATAACACTGTACTATCCAGGTACTGGTGACAAATTAGTTCACTAATTTCCATTAATTCCATTTGGCACTTAGAAATGACAGCCAGCCAGTCCTCGGCAAAATCGGAACACAGTCAGAGCCTGGTCTGTGTGCCACCATCTTTCTTTTCTCTGTGCCAGTTGTCTTGCATTTCTTCACTAATAGAAGTGCTCAATCTTTTGCCATAGGGTTACACAGGATGACCCATCAGAGCTGTAGAATCTGCTGCATGGAGAGTAGCTCCTGTCTCAGTCATGTTCTCATGCCTCTCTGCTGTTCAATGTCTGACCTCAAAAAGGGCCCCTCATCTACACTCAGCTTTGCTGGTAGGACTGGTTTATCCCAGCTCTGTATCCTCATGGAAAAATCCCCACTCAGCATATAATGATGGGTTCCAATGGAATATGGGATCCTTTCAGAGAAAGGTTTTGTTTTTCAGTTTTTCTGTAGGTGTTTTTGTTTTTTGTTTTTGTTTTGCTTTGTTTTGTTTTAAGATTTTATTTATTTGGGGCTCCTGGGTGATTCAGTTAGTTAAGCTAAGCTACTGTCTTCAGCTCAGTTCATGATCCCATGGTTCTGGGATCAAGCCTTGCATCAGGCTCCTTGCTCAGCGGGGAACCTGCTTCTCCCTCTCCCTCTGCCTGCCTCTCCCACTGCTTGTGTTCTCTTTCTCTCTGTATGTCAAATAAATAAATAAAATCTTTTTTTTAAAAAAAGAGAAAGAAAGAGCATGAGCAGGGGGAGGAGCAGAGGGAGAGGGACAAGCACACTCCACAATGAGCATGGAGCCCAATGCAGGTCTCAATCCTATGACCCCAAGATCATGACCTGAGCCAAATCAAGAGGTGGACACCCAATGAACTGAGACACTCAGGCCCCCCTCAGAGAAAGTTTTTGTTTGGTTTGGTTTGGTTTGGTTTGGTTTGGTTTGGCTGCCTATCAGGGCCTCAGTAATAGTGCCATAGCCTGAAGAAGGGATTCCAAGGTGGAAATGCCAAATAGCAATAGGAAAAAAGGGTACCTTAGCAGGCCTGTGGGGCAACAAATCATTGGCACCTCTCACAGCACACTACCCAAGAGACTCCCTGTGTCTAAACTATTTAGTTATTAGGACCATAAACATGTGATCTTACTACGTAGAATAGAATTTTCTGAATAGTTTTTAGGGTAGCCAGCATTCTGCCGGACCAAGAATCTTTTTTTTTTTTAAGATTTTATTTATTTATGTATTTATTTTTTGTCAGAATGAGAGAGCTCGAATAAGCTCTTGCAGAGGGAGAAGCACATTCCCCACTGAGCAAGGAGCCCGACACGGGACTGGATCCCAGGACCGTGGGATCATGACTTGAGCCAAAGGCAGACACTTAACCAACTGAGCCACCCCGGTGTCCCAGGGCCAAGAATCTTGAGTGGTAGTGTGAGAAACAACCTGAAGAGGAAGAAGATAGAAAGTTGCAGCATGGGGCTCTCAGCACCCCACCCCAGCATCACTCTGGAAGGTCCACCTCTACCTTACTTACAGTTTGGGATATAGTCACATTTCATTTGTAAAGAAGTATCTTGAAAACAGCCACCAAGATTATCCTACTTAGCTAGGCTAATGAAATTCACAAAAAAAAAAAAAGAAAAGAAAAGAAAAGAAAGAAAGAAAGAAGAAGAAGAAGAAAATTTATTCCATTTTCTCTCTCTCTTCTCTCTCTGGCCAGTACAGCCCCTCTGATTTTACCTATTTTTCATTGACTCTAGAAGTGAACCTATACTAGAGAGCTAGTCTTCCTTCTCAAAGCTAAGAGGGGCAGAGTTTGGAAACTCTTAATACGCAAGGCATTCTTGTTCTCCTGAAATCTCCAAGGACTGTGGTTCCAGCTGTAGATGTATTTAAAAATTGGACACACAGACCAATTGGACACACAGACCAATTAGAATATCAAATATTAACATTCAACCATGATAGACATGGGATAATTCTGATCATGCAGGATATATGCTAACCTCAAGAAGGCAGAAGTATCATTTTAAAATCAACTTTTAAAACTCATCCTGGTAGAGGTTCTGTGAAATTATTGTTGCATGCCAATTTTCTGTGGCATCCAGAAAAGTGAAAGCAGCTTCCACATGGTATATCTATCTAATGCTCACACAAAGTGGAGTCTACATGGCATGACCTAGATCATTGTTATTTATTCCCAGCTTACTTATACTTATATAGAAACCAAAGAAGGAAGAAGTCATTTGACAATACTGGTGCCTAATGTCCCTGGGTCAGATGTCATCATTACATTTAAAGATAACCTAACCCTATGGATCTAATTAATCCATATTTAAAGAACTAGAAACTGGGGGGGGGGGGGGCATGGCTCAGTCGGTTGAGTGGCCAACTCTTGGATTCCACAACTCAGATCATGATCTTATGGGTGGAGAGATGGAGTCTCCTGTTGCTCTGAGCTCAGTGGAGAGTCTTCTGGAAGATTCTTTCCCTCTGCCCCTCCCCCGACCAATGCAAGCTCGTTCTCTCTCAAATAAATAAATCAGTCAGAGAAAGACAAATACCATAGGATTTCACTCATATGTGGAATTTAAGAAACAAAACATGAATGTAGGGGAAGGAAACAAAAATAAAAAGAGATGAAAATAGAAAGGGTGACAAACCATAAGAGACTCAACTCTAGGGGAAAAAAAAAACAAAACCCTGAGGGTTGCTGGAAGGAAGGGGGTAGGGGGATGAGATAATTGGATGGTGGGCATTAAGAAGGGCATTTGAGGTAATGAGCTCTGGGTGTTATATGCAACTGATGAACCACTAAATTCTACCCCTGAAACTAATCATACACTATATGTTAACTAAATTGAATTTAAAGAATTAAAAACATAAAATAAAATAAATAAATCTTAAAAAAAAATAAAGGACTATGAACCCTGTTTTCTCAGTTGTGAAACTTTGAAGCACGGAGGCAGTGAATCAAGATAAAACTGTTCTAGCTGCTTCTGTGGTAGAGAGCCTTCACTCCTCTCCCATTTATGTGGGTGAAACACACTCTGGAACATGTTTCTTAGCACATTCTGCCTACTCCCCATCCTTGCCTCTTTCTTTCAGAAATAGACTCTTCTAGTGGTCCCAAATGTGATGAAAATGCAGACTTGGGTATGTGCATTATTTCCTAATATTAAACAACAAATGAAGAAAATGTAGAAATGTTTTAAAGAAGCTGTAGCATCTCCAAACAGAAAATCAAATACAGCAAATTACCATTTAGCTGGCTTGCAAACAATTACAAAAACAGAAACCTAAAGAATTTTGCACGTTTTTCATTCTTTTTTTTGAGAAAGAGACAAAGGACAAGCAAACAAGCTGTCATCAGGGATGATTCAATGTCCAGAGAATGTCTCAGGCTCTACAGCAAGCCAGCCCCATTTTCTGAGTCATCTGGGTTCTCTTTTATTCTGAGATGAGTCTGTGTTCAGATTCCTGGACCTCAGGTTCCTCTAGAGCTCAGATTCCACGAGCTTAGATGCAGAACAATTTTGGTGTTCATTTTTTTAAGTCTTTGAAATCTGGAAGTCCACATAGGGAAGCAAAGGTGACTATAATCTTCCTCTATGTATATGTTGCTCTCTGTCATGGGTAATACCATCAACTGAATATCTAAGGGCTAAGTTTTGCCCTCTCCCTACAGAAGGATATGCTGAGAGCATTGGGAGGTATGTGATGGGAACCTCACTCCTTCCTAGAACACCCAACAGCAGAGGGGTAATTACCCATAGAGAAATCCTGGTGTTTAGGGGGAGGGAACAGATGCTGACCAAGTTCCTTGGGACCACACCTTACCCATTAGAGTGCCTCCAGTTTCCGTTCTCTGGAGTTCTCTCTGGGTGGGTGGAGTTTTTTAATGGTCATTCAACTTTTATTTTCAAGACGGATAACTGGTTTTCCATTCTTAAAAATTATATTCTTCTTTCTTTATGATAAAATGATGGGATTTTCCTGAAAGTAACCTATCACTTTAACTTTATTTGGAATTACATTTTATGTCAGTTTTTCCTTCACTTCATCCAGTTCTTCCTTTAAGTGGAAGGGATTAGTCACTCACACCCATGAAGGATAAAAGTAACTAACAGGGGTATACTTCCAAAACCTTCTTCCAAGCACATTGAAAATTTCTTTTACTAGCCATCACAGGCTGGGTTACCTGGGAAACAGACAGATTTGTATGCAATAGGGAGTGCATTCAGGAATAGCACTGGTGCGGGGTGTAGGAAGCAGGACCGGCAGAGGGAAAAGAACTGTAATCCCATTGCAAGACAGACCTCAGCCATTCCTACAAGGGGCTCTGGAAGTAGAATGACCCTTCAGAATTATTCCATCTAAGAGAAAGGTCCTGGTGTTTTGATCCCTCACATCAACCAGTCTATGGATATGAGCTACCTTGATGGAGGGAGTGCAACCTTGAACAAAGCAACTTCCCTCAAGTAAAGAACAATTTCTGAAGAGGGACTCAGCTGTAGGCAATGAGTGACTAAACTCCCTGCAAGCAGAAGAAGGAGTCGTCTGTCCTGAAGGGGAATCCAGGTGGCATAATACAGCATCCACTATATTCTATTCTTTGTATGTCTTTCATCTTTTATAGAGATCTTGTCCTCTCTGGAAAGGACTTTCCCAGATTGAGTTGGTCTTTTTTCCTAGGAAAACTTACAAGTGGAAGGTTAATGAGACAAACTATAGCCCCCACCACAGAGGCTGATTTTTAACTGTAATTGATATTACTTTTCTCCTTCATTTGCCATCCATTCCAGATTCCTCTTATCCTTGAGATCCTCTTATCCTTTGGTCTTGGTAACCTACCTGGCAGGGTAACCAAGACTCTCATCCTTAAAAAGACTGAGCTCCTCTAAACATGTCTATCTCATGCTTGGGCATTTGCCCAAATAACATCAAAATGGGTAAATTTGTGCCAAGTAATGCCCCCAGTGGGTCATCCAGCACCAAATAAATTCTTCCCTTCCCTTAATTTATAACCGATAGTAGTGCTGCTGCTACCTTTGGTTGATGATCAAGGTGATTTACCCCCTCCACACTGGTGACTCTTTTCACTGCCTACCAGTCCTTTGGCACAAGGATCTCAAGGTGATTGATAGGCAGCCATAGTGTGAGGTTTAATGGGATACTCACTGTTCCCAGTGGAATTGCTCCCCGCCATGACTCAGGAATTTCAAAACATACAGAGCCTAGAGTTGTGGTAGCAACAAATTCCCCAAGGGATCACTCACTGAGTGTGGCAGTAGTGGGACCACTCCTACTTTCACCTGTTGGCACCTGGACCAAGTATTCTTTCTCTTTGGGACACAGCACTATAGAACAGTCAATGATTCAGAGTGTATATTGCAGCCTAGAGGAGAGCTCCTCTTCCCTTGCAGAGAATCATCTCTAATCTGGTACTTCTCTTGGCCATCAAAAGATTATTCCATCATTCTATTAGGTCATCGGTTTTTGGGTGGTATGGTTTATAATAGTATCAGTGGATTTCATGGTCATGTGCTTACTGCCACATCTCCTTTACTGTAGACCAGGTCACTTGGTCTGATGCAAGGTTATGCAAGATTCCATGCCGCTAGATCAAGCTATCTTGCCCTCAATGGTGCTGATGGAAATCCTGTGGGCAGAAAAGGTAAACCCATACCCAAAATACCAGTCTATTTCCAGCAAAATAAATATCTACCATTTTCAGAATGGAAGAATTTAATCTAATTAAATTCCTACCAAGTAGCTGGCTGTTTTCCTCAAGGAATGATGCTTCTTCCCAAGATCTCTTGTCTCCAATCTTTCCCTTTATGGTCCTGAACTAATTAGTCAAGCATTACAAGTGCTTTTCCTCACCAGATATACCTCTAATACCATAAGATCTTCATGTACTTTGATCACAGGTTGGACTTGCTGCAGTTCCCTCTCTGACTGCTCTGTGTCACACCCAAAACTGATAGCTTTCCATTTTACTTGATTGATCAATCACAACACATGATAAGAAACCAATTTGGAAGTTCTTCAGACTACCAAGTGTATCTATGCCAATTACCCATTCAGAAACCAAAGGTAAACGATTCCCTGAAGACGGCCTGTGAGCCAAAGACCTGAGTCAAAATTCCCTTTATTCCTTGGTCTCCCTATGGCCCTACCTTATCCTGTAAACTCAGATTCTATGCCCAAAATTCTCAAAATATCTTAGTATTTTTCTATTCTCATTATATGACACTTTGAATAAGTGGTTATAGTTGCCTTTGTTGAGACTTAGAGTAACCATTACTGAACATAATTGCCATAGTGTTACAGGACCCAACATCCTCCTCTTTTTAATGGGCCCTGAATGTAAGAACTGGCTCAGTTTGGGGATGTGGTCAACAGATGATGACTTTTGATTGGAGCGGTTTGCTTGCTATTTGCTGATCGTTGTTTTCTTTTGTTATACAAATTAGGCAATACCTTTATGGGCTGACAAGGTATCCTGACCCAGGGAATACCAAGTTCTATTCACCATCTCCATAGTTCAAGTCAGGCTCCCTGATTCCACTTGGCCTTTGCCCCTCATTATAATAAATGCACTCACGTTGCTTCTGCCAGGTAAGCACCATCAGCTGCATTTATTCTTATAAAACCATATCTACTTTATTATCAGGGAGACCAATTCTATAACATTCTCTTCCAAAAGCATTGCTGGCCTACAAAGGACAGCCCACTGTATACTTCTCAAGAATGCTATTGTCCTTCTCATTAGGACATTGCTTATTTTTTTAATTACTGAAGTATCCTGAGGCTTTCCCATTGAATATGGCCAATTAATGGGATTTTGGCCACTATATGTTAATCTATTTAATAGATATAGATGATATAGATATAGATACAGATATATACAGATGTAGATCTACATATATAGATACAACTATATAGTACTAAATCCATTATAGCAGACCCAATTACCTGCTTTTGAGGCTTTTGATCTCTTCCTCCATACCAAAGTTCTGGCATTTCTACTTTACTTACTGAGGACCAACACTTTTCCACACTTTTAAGGGCCAACCCAATGTTAAATTAACAGCACCTCCTGACACCTTGACAGTATGAAATCCTGGATCACAGGAGCATGTTCCCATGGCAATCAACTCTGTCTTCTTTAACTTTAAATTCTTTCATCCTTGATCCAGCACCCTCGAGATCCAGTTCTATCTATGCTCTTTCAAGTGGTGGGTTCACACTCTCCCTGGGTGTCTTAGCTTGGGCTGCCATAACAAAATTCCACAACGTGTGCAGCTTAAATAACAGAAATTTATTTTCTCACTCTTCAGAGGCTAGAAAGTTCAAGACCAGGGGCCTGTAAATTTAGTTACAGATGAGAATTTTCTTCCTGGCTTGCAGATGACTGCCTTCTCACTATGTCCTTACGTGGTAGAGATAAAGAGCTCTGGCTATGCTTCCTTCTATGAGGGCATTAGCCCAATCAAAGCAGGCCCTACCCTTATGACCTCATTCAACATTTTTTTACCTCTTCAAGGCCCTATCTCCAAATACAGTTACATTAGGGGTTAGGGTTTCAACATATGGATTTTAGGGTAACACATTCCGTGTACAATACTGGGTTCTTGCCCAAGGATTAAATACTGCACTTGGGAAAGAGTTGCATATCAAATTTATGTTCTAACCCTGCTGTGATACAATATGAAATATATTTGGTCTTTGTGCCTGGTTCCTAGCACAGAGCTCCTAAAATCCTTGTAACTTCCTGAGTGATAGGAATATCTTTGGTTATGAATAAGGACCACTTTTTGAACACACCTAAATTTATACTAGTAAGGTGACTTAGAGTGGGATCCCCCAGATAGCTTCAAGATGGGGCTGTTCACCAGAAAGACCAAATGATTAAAGGAGTAGAACTTTCAGCCCCACCCACCAGCCTCTCAGATGAGGAAAGAGGTGTGGGGGTTGATGATTAAGCTCTATAAAAACTCTTGAACAATGAAATTTAATGAGCTTCTGCTTTGGTGAACATACTGAGTTGCTGGGAAGGAGGCATGCCCAGAGAAGGCTTGAAAGCTTCACACATTCCTTCCAGCCCCATGCCTTGCCCTATGCATCTCTTTCATCTGGCTGTTCCCCTAAATTGTATCCTTTTCCAAAAATTGGTAAATGTAAGTAAATATTTCCCTATGGTCTGTGAGCCATTCTAGCAAATTATCAAACCCAGAGAGGGGGTAGTTTGAACCTCCAATTTATAGCTGGCCGGTCAGAAGTGCAGACAACGACTGGAATTAATGATTGGCCTCTGAGAGGAGGAGCATCTCATAGAACTGAGCCTTTAATCTGTGGGTTCTATGTTAACTTCAGGTAGTTAGCTTCAGAACTGAGTTAAATTTGTAGGACACTCAGTCAATGTCTGCTGAGAATTGGAGAATTAGTTGGCATGCTCCATACATCAGAAGAGGTAGAAGTAGAAAAGGGCGGTTTCTTGCAGACAGAACCCTCTGTATCATCTTCCAGCAAGTGGGAAGAAGTAGACTTTCTGAAAGGAGGAGCGGTCCACTTTTACAGGCCCACAGTATTAATAGGAAACCTGAGATTTTTTAAATGTGTCAACATATTCATTCATGTGTCATCCAGTATTCATTCAGGCTCCTACTCCTTCAAATCAGAGCCCTAATGCTGACTGCTGACATAGGTCAGTCACAGCCTAGAACCCAACCTTCTCTGGATCTCTGCTACTCTTAACAATAGATCCTGAACTTAATCTTTAAGTTTTAATGCACTTGGTTACAGGAAATGAGACTTTTTTTATGGCCTGCCAGGAAAGTGGTTATGGGTTGAATTGTGTCCCTTCAAAATTCATATACTGAAGTCCTAAGCCCCAGTTTCTCAGAATATGGATGTGTTTGGACATAGGACTTTTAAAGAAGTAATTTAGTTAAAATAAGATCATTAGAGTGAGCCCTAATCCAATATGACTGATGCTCTTACAAGAAGAGAAAATTTGGACACAGACATGTATAGAGGGAGAATGCCACATGAGTAGCCATCTACAGGTCAGGGAGAGAAGCCATAGACAATTCTTTCCTCACCGAAGGGATCAATCCTGTCAACACCTTGATTTTGGTTGGTTTGGTTTTTTTCTTTTTAAGTTTTTTAATTTTTTAATTTTTTTAATTTTTAATTTTTTTTATTAACATATAATGTATTATTTGCTTCAGGGGTACAGGTCTGTGAATCATCAGGCTTACACATTTCACAGCACTCACCATAGCACATACCCTCCCCAAAGTCCATAACCCAGTCATCCTATCCATCCCTCCCCTCATCCCCCACCAACCTTCAGTTTGTTTCCTGAGATTAAGAGTCTCTTATGGTTGTATCCCTCCTAACCCCATCTTGTTTCATTTTTTCCTTTCCTACCCCCCAAAGCCCCCTGCCCTGCCTCTCAAATTCTTCATATCAGAGAGATCATATGATAATTCTTAATCAGAGGCAATGTTGCTCCTAAGACTACCTTTGGCAATGTCTGGAGACATTTTGGTTTCCTCAACTTGGTGGTATTACTGGTATCCTAGTAGGTAGAAGCCACGGAAGCTACTAAACATTCTACAATACACAGAATAATCCTCCACAAAGAAGAATTATTTTCCCCAAAATGTTAGTAGTGCTGAAGTTGAGAAACATCATCATACTGAATCCTCTATTTAAAGAAATTTCCATAGTCTCATTAAATAACTTAATGACATGTACAATTTTAATTCTTTAAGACTGTCTCAATATTTGCATTTTTTTTAAACCTTGGAAATATGAGCAAATTTAATTACCTGTTACACTATCTAGATGGAAATAGATGGTAAATGGATGGAAACAAGTTTCATAAACTTAGGAGACAGGCAGGCATTTTTAGGCCACTTGAGGTATAGACATTAAATATTTGCACTTTTAATATAGGTTATTATATCAGGGAATATAATTGACTAGAATTTCAAAATATTTGTTTTTTCTAAAAAGTAAATTTATAGGCTATATGTTTGATGTTATTGTGTTGTACGAATATAATCCATAAAACAGACCATCTAAAGACTTCCATGTAAAGTCTGATTGAACACAATCTTCTATTTTTACATACTCTCAAAAGCCAACTAAAATGACGAGATCTTTTTGGAGATATAACCCTACAAGGATGGGAACAATGTCAGGGAAGATTGTGACAATACTTTGGAAGCTGGAGAACAAATGGAACAGTGGTAAATGTTAGACCTAAAAAAAAAAAAAAAAAAAAAAAAAAAAAAAAAAAAAAACTTAAAATAGCAGTGAGAAAAACTGAAAACCAACCAGACTTCACCAAATAATTTTTTTTTTTTTAGATTTTATTTATTTATTTATTTATTTGACAGTCAGAGATCACAAGTAGGCAGAGAAGCAGGCAGAGAGAGAGGAGGAAGCAAGCTCCCCACAGAGCAGAGAGCCTGATGCGGGACTTGATCCCAGGACCCTGGGATCATGACCTGAGCCGAAGGCAGAGGCTTTAACCCACTGAGCCACCCAGGAGCCCCTCACCAGATAATTCTTTAAAACCTTGGGAATTAACAAAACAAGTTCCTCCGGAAAAAGGGCTGAAGCAAATGCTAAACGTACAAACATTTGGTCGAAGTTTTGTTAAAGGAATAATCACAAGCTGAGATCCTCTCCTTCATTTTGTGCAAATGGGTCACTGTATCTCTCCCACCCTGCAGAGGTAAAAGCAGAGGTTCTTTGCAGTGGGATACACCAGACTATCACCAGCAAGACCCCCAATGACCCCACACCTTTAACCTTCATAGGAATGTTAGCCTTATTTTTTAGACACAAACAACCAGAAGGCTCCAACAGACCTAGACCAGTTTGACTGCCAACTCACACCTGCGCAGATGGACCATGAATGACCACTTCTACCTCATTATAATATTAAAATTTCCACCCAAGGAGGAACACAAACCTCATCAACATAACATACAATGTATGTATAGGCAGGTTTCCTTAGGACACATACATGACCTCATGCTCAACTCTACATACTATGGACAAAATTCCACTTTCTAAATATTCATCCTAACTTTAAATAAAAGAAACGCACTCACCTTTGCTTGGAGAGTCACAGCCTTGGAAGTTATTCCCTCTGATCTCCTAATTGGTTGTAAATGAAGTTTCCTTTGTGTGACAGCTCCACCTGGTATAGTCTCTGCCTGTAATTCCCCAAAGAGCAAACTCACATTAGTTCAGTTACAAGACCATGATCAGGAGGGAAATTTTGAACTGAGAACAAGGGTGTTAAGGGAACAGATGTGTACAGGATGATGACATCTCATCCATAACTTCATACCTCAATCCCACTCAACCCTCAGGATGCTGGCAAAGATAAATATATATATATATATATATTACAAACAATAAATAAGAACAGACTTTTTTTTAATTCAGGAAAAAAGAAGCTTTGAGAAATTTAAAATTTGAGAATAGAAATGAAAAATTCACTAGAAGATTTGAAAGATGAAGTTGAAGAAATCTACAGCATATAGAACAAAAGGGAAAAAACACATAAGTAATAAGCAAATTAGAAAATATGTATAGAATATTCAATATCTGACGAGTAAGATTTCCAGAGAGAACAAAACAGGAATGGGAAAAAAAAATCAGCAATAAAATAATCCAGAATTTTTAACACAATAGATGATAGGCCCACCAAAGCCCAGAGTCCTACATTTCAGATTGGAATAAAGAGATGATCCAGAAAGCCTCCAGAAAGTGTGCTGATAAAAATTAAGTTGCATGAGAGTCAGAAATGGTTTTTAAATTTCTCTTCAGCTGGAAACTAGTAGGTAGAATCATGCCTTCAAGATGCTAGAGGAAAACTGTTTTCAACCTTGAATTCTATACAAAGGCAAATTCTTATCAATCATTGTGAAAATATTTTTAGAAATTACAAATTTACAGAATAATTTCTCCCCGAAAATCCCTCTTTTAGGAAGCAGCCTTTCTCCAATAAAATAAAATAGAAACCCAAGAAAGTCAAAGACATGGTATCTTAACCTGGTTTGTCCAAAAAAGCAGAACCTGAGGCAAATACTGTGTTCTTAGGAAGTACACTCCCAGAAGCAGGAATAAGTGGTGTGGGGAGAAAATTATGGAAAGAACCACAGGTATTTTTCAGAATATCCACCCAGGGAAATAAATGGTGAAGGATTTGTCACTTAGCTCCTGCCCAACATGGGTCGAAATTTCTGCTGAGGGTACCAACTCTTCTGCCCTTCTAGAGGGCTCATGCATAAGGACCAAGTGGTTACTGAGGTGTCAGAGAAGCTCAAGACCAAGACCCATTGGTCTCATAATTAATTAAAGGCTCTCAAAGAAAAACTAGAGAGATAGTAATCTACAGTCAGTATAGTGAACAATCCTCCAAAGGGCACAGGTGGGTAACCAGTGCAGCACAAAGTAAACGGAATTTTCTGTCACTACCTCAAAAGCTTGTTCTAATATATCCCCAAAGCCTTTTAAGTACCTGTGAGGCACCAGGAAACATGCAAGATATGGAGGGTCAGAGATACATATGCCTGGTCTTTGGCCTTATTGCTCCCTCTCCCTCGCGGCTCTTACCACAATTGTAATTTCACAGTTATTGATATAGCTCTTTGTTTATTGCCAGGAACGGCATCTGTTTTCACTCACTACTATATTTCCTGTATCCAGCAAGGTACATGAAATACAGTAGTGATCAATTCACATTTAGTTAATGAATGAACAGATGAATGAATCAATAAACAAGAGGATAAATGGTCAGCGATGAACTTGGGTCAGATGGACAATGTGTAGGTTGGGAGAGCACCAATCAAACTACTTCTTATATTTCCTACCTCCAGCTCTTTCCCGCAATGGTTTTCTACTTAATCCAAAAGTCATTCTGTGTTCCCTGTGGCTAAGTGATTAACTCTGGGAAGTAGTGGCAATGTGTCAACCTCCTGAATCCCTCAAATACATATCATAAGACTGGGCAGAGACCCGACATAGAACTCACCCCTAATCTGTGACGAGCACAGCCAGTCCAGCAGCCCTCGCAGTTACACTCCCATCACTAGGCATGAAAGTTAAACTAGAATACATGACTGAGTATCAGGGAGGATAAAGGTGTTCATGACATCCCTCTGGCCCTCTAAGCTGTCTGACCTCACAAGAAAACCTTGAAAAGAGGAAAGATCTAAAACTAATTTCTGCCACACTTGTTCAGAAAGAAAGCAGGATGTGAAGAACTCCCTTGAATTCATTAATTCATTCATCTGTCTCTATGTTGACTCAGTAAATACCTATTAAGTATCTATGACTATAACATGTCAAGACTATATATGAAGTAGGCAGGACTGGAGTCACATGTATTTTCACAATACTAAAACAAAACAGATGCATAATGTTGTACTTAGAAGGACATTTATTAATAATAGAGGAATTCATCAGGAAGGAATCTTCTCCCATACTTACTTTCCCCCAAAATAAAATTTATTTTTTTTTTATGTACTCACATAGCAGCAAGTCACCAACTCACATAAAGGTTCTAGAGAAAGATCCTCGTTTGCCATTCTTTTTTTGTTTGTTTGTTTGTTTGTTTGTTTGTTTTTGCCTTTTAAAATTGCCCAACAAACAACTGCTGGATCTTTCATGTAACTTGGCATCCATATACACCCTAACATTTGTTGAACAACTGGCAGAATTTTTTTTTTAATTTATCCTCTTTTCTCCAATTATGTAAAAAGCAGTAAGTAATCATTGAAAGGATTTTGTTTCTGCTGTGATTGGCACTCATGAAGGCTTCATGAGCCAATAGCACAACCAGATGTTTCCCTTGCAGTAGGTAGGAATTGCCAGAGATATTTCTACTATCTGTAATTTTCCAACATGCATTTGCTGAGCAACTACTATGAGTCAAACATCGTACTAGAAGCTGGAGAGACATAAAATGAAAAAAAAAATGCCCCCCTTTTTTGAAGAGCTTCCTCTCCAAGACAAAGGATTGACAGGTAAGCAATTCCTGTAGAAGGTTACCAGAGATAAAATAGATGTAGGGGTAAGTTCTGTATTGAAGCATCTACTCTAGTCTGAAGTGGTCACTGAAATGGGCCTTGAAAGATAAGTAGGACTTCCCATGAGAAGAAAAGTCCCAGATGGAAAGAGATTTCAAGGACCAAAACTTGCATTTGCAAAAGCCTGAAGTGTAACTGAAAACTTTGGGTATTACCCAATATGGATGAGGAGAGTGGAAACGGAGTTATTAATACTGGGAAAGAAAGTTACAGCCAAATCTGGAAGAGCTTCTTTTGCCATAAAAAGAAGTTTGGGACTTATGTAAAGGGGCTGCATTTTGAACCTATAGCAATCTTCCTTTTGTTAAAAATAATCCCTTAAAGTCCAACTCTTAAACAACTACTATATTGTAATGTTACCGTTTCTTTATAATTGTTCTAAAAGAAAAGATACTAGAGTGAATTGCTTAGTTCCTCTCTAATAATTACTTTAAGAGCCAAAGTGATTCAAATTTTGAGAACACAGATGACATTATCTTTGGTCTTACCTTATATGATCATCCTACAGTTGAATTACTAGGAAAAAAATTCACTTGAGAGGGCATAATATTAAGTGTCATTTATATATTTGCCATTGGGGACTTATATAGTTGTCATACTGAGTTTCAACTTTAAGTTTTAACAAAACCTTCTGTTCTCGCATGTACTTAAAAATAAAATGTATGTTTCTGAAGCAGACCAACAAGAACAAATATGGGTAGCAACACATTGCCTTACTATCCCAGACCCTTCAAAGTCAGGAGCTTTTGCTATTGAAAGGTTATCCCAATTCAATCATGATACTAAAAAAACAATAACTTTTAATTAAAATTTTTAAATGTCTGCTCTGCAAAATACATTTTAAGATAATTAAAAAACAAGCCACACGTTGTGACAAAATATTTTCAAAAGAGGTATCTGATAAAAGACTATTACTCAAAATACACAAAAAACCTTTAAAACTTAAGAGTAAGAAAATGAACAACTTGATTTAAACATAGGCAAAAGATCTGAATAGACACCTAACAAAGAAGATATACAGATGACAAACACGTGAAAGGAAGTTCAACATTACATGTCATTAGGGAACTGTAGATTCAAATAATGATATATCATGGCAATCTCATTAGAATGGCCCAAATCCAAAATACAGTCCACACCAAATTCTAAAGAGGACATAGAGCAACAAGAACTCTGATAGATTTCTTCTAGGAATGCAAAATGGTACGACCACTTTGGAAGAAAGTTTGGCAGTTTCTTACAAAGCTAAAAGTCTTACCACAGAATCCAGCAAACAAATTCCTAGATATCTACCCAATTGTGGTGAAAACATGTCTACATAAAAACATGCACATGAATGATTATAGCAGCTTTATTCATAACTACCTAAATCTGGAGACAAAATTACTTCAGCAAGTGAATGGATAAACAAGATATGCTACATTCTTACAATGGACTATTACTCAGCAAGACCAAATATGAGCTATCAAGCCATAAAAAGACATGGTGGAACCACAAATGCATATTGCCAAGCAAATAAAGCCAGTCTGAAAAGGCTACATGCTGTGTTATTCTAACTATATAACAACCTGAAAAACACAAAACTATAGAGACTAGTAAAAAGGTGAGTGGTTGGGGTGCCTGGGTGGCTAAGTTGGTGAAGCAACTGCCTTTGGCTCAGGTCATGATCCTGGAATCGAGTTCCACATTGGGCTCCCTGCTCAGCAGGGAGTCTTCTTCTCCCTCTGACCTCTCAGGTGGAACATGGGATTTTTAAGGGTTGTAAAACTACTGTGTGTGATACTATAAGGGTAGATACATGACATTGTATTTTACTTAATAAATAGCTAATAATAATATATCAATGTTGACTCATCAATTGTAACATATGTACAACATTAATGGGAGATGTTAATAATAGAGGAAACTGTTGGGATGGGAGTTGTTATGGAAGTTCTCTGTGCTATCTGCCTAATTCTTCTATAAAGCTGAAACTGTTATAAAAAATTAAGTCTATTAATTTTTTAAAGGTGATAAGAACTAAAAGAATGATATGATTAAGAAAAAACTGTTTTTCTCTCCAACATAACTCCAAGCTAATTCTTTAATATGAAGTGGAATATGACCTAAAAATAGTTTAAACCAGGTCATGCCAGTTGACCTTAAAGATCCCCCATTCCCCACAACATGACTGAGGATGTAACAAAGAAGATTGTAGGCTGCAGGACCCATTGCTGGATGTGATTCCCACTTATGTTCTGGTGACTGCACTATACTAGTTTTCTTGACTGTATAACAAATTACCACAAACTTAGTGACCAAAAACTACTCATATTTACTATATTACAGTTTCTATGGATTGGAATCCAGACATGATGTATGTGGGTTCTTTGCTCAGGTTCTTATAGTTTACAATCAAGATGCCGGTTGGGCTGCATTTTATCTGAAGTCTTGACAGGGAAAGAATCTTATTCCAAGCTCAGTCAGTTTTGTGTGACTGAAGGCCTGGCTTGTGGTGGGTCACTGGCTGGAGGCCGCCTCAGGTTCTAGAGGGAGTCTCTCAGTTTTTGATTGCATAAACATGGCTGTTTACTCCACCAGGCCAGCCAGGAGAATCTCCTTCCCTGCAGTCTGCTAAAAAAAGACTCATATATTGCAATGTAATAACAGGAGTTATATTCCATCATCGTTGTTATACTCTATTGGTTAGAAACAAGTCACAGTTCCCACACACACTCAGTAAAGGGGATTTATTATACAAAAGAACAGGCACCTGGAATGAGGGGGGTACTCACAAGAAATCCCTAGGACTTGTCTGCCACATGTACTAACTAGAGAACTGCAGGAAGAGCAACCAAAACCAAAACACCCTAGAACTCACGGTCTTGAGGAGAGACTTGAGATCTATGAAAAATTGCATTTAGCCATTGGCTGAAGTTTTTACTGAAGGGATGTGATCTGTCAGCATGTACCCTCCGATTTTACTGATGCACTATGACTATGCAAAGTATGCAGGTGTTTGCACTTCCAAACCAAACCACAGGCTTGTTATTTTTGTTCTTTTCGCTGAAGGTTAATAATAGAATCAAACACGTAGGTATCACTTATTATGTGTCAGGCACAGTTCTATGCATCAATTAACCATTGCTTAAATAATATTTTTATTATCCTTATTTTACAAAAATGAATGGAAGCACAGGGTGGTTTTAGGGCTAGTGAGTGACGGAGCCACGATTCAAACCAGGGAGGCCACCATGCCCTTTCATTACTTATAGATGATAGGAAATAGTGAAGTGAAGGATGGAATAAACTCTCTGAAAGGTCACAAAATTTGAAAAGAGAAAAAAGTTATCAGAAAATTATTGTTCTATTCCATCTAAAGCCCACTCTCTCCAGTACAACTCTTTACCATCTGGCTCATTCACAGATTTTAATGAATGTTACCAAATGAAATTTTAGAGTGCTATAGTCCATCTGCTATAACTGGGGCTGTGGAAATATAACTTCTGCATTCTGCTAGTCAGTAACCAAGACTTACTGTCCAATTCCTTTCTCTAATCTACAAGTCATAATCATTGATGTCTCCAAGACAACACAACTCATTTTATAAAGAGAGATATCAGGGATGCATACACAGATCTGTATATAGTAGATTTCTGACACATGATTTTACTAAGTGTGTGGTACTAGAAGGCCTTGTACTAGATGAAAATGTGATGGGGGAATAAAAATGACTATGGTTTCTGTCAGCCCCCAAAGAGTTTATAATCCAGTTGGAGAGGCAGGCGTATAACAAATATAATGAAAGACAGAATGAAGTAAGTGCTACTAATAGAGGAATAAGCAATATGGTCTGGGAGCCCAGAGGATGAGTATTTCAGAATAACTCAGATGTCAAACTTGCACCCAATCCATACCTAACTGCAACTTTCTCTGTGATCTAAAAATGTCAATTTTTAAGAGTTCTGTTGTCAACTTAGAGAACAAAATAAAAAGCACTAGAGAGGCCATAAAAACCATTGGCAATCAGTTGCTGGAGCCACAGGAAGAAGGACCTGACAGAGAACCCTCCTTTCACTAGATTTGTTACTTACCTGAACAAAGATTCCTGTTACCAAGAGATTTCCTTCTTCATGTTGAAAAGCAGGGAGAAAGGAGAGAAGAGCAATACTTCAAGGGGGGGAAAAATTAGCCAGAGTTCACACAGATTTCAATTTGATATAATAACCATGATAGGTTTAAATCTCTGGGATAAATTTTATGCTGTGTTCCAACAGTAAGATTACCACATTTATCTAAATTTAAAGAAATAATTAATTTCCAAATACTCTTTGTCTCTCAAAAATGCAGCAAGCATTTCAAGCAATGCTCAATGTATGTAAAAAACACCTGAGGGCACCTGAGTGGCTCAGTTGGTTAAGCAACTGCCTTCAGCACAGGTGATGATCCTGGAGTCCCAGGACTGAGTCCCACATCAGGCTCCCTGGTCAACAGGGAGTTTGTGTCTTCCTCTGACCCTCTCCCCTCATGCTCTTTCACTCTCTTTCATTCTCACTCTCAAATAAATAAGTAAAATCTTTTAAAAAAAGAAAGAAAGAAAAGAAACACCTGGAAATCTTGTTACAATGCAGATTCTGATTCAGTAGATCTGGGGTTTCAATGTTCTGCATTTCTAATGGGCTCACAAGCAATGCTAATGCTGCTAATTTCCATGGACCACACTCCAAGTAGCAAGGATTTAAAGAAAACAATAAGTATATATCTATGTGCACAACTTGTTCACTAGAAAGATTGTGGGGCACCTGGTTAGCTTAGTCATTTAAGCATCTACCTTCTGCTCAGGTCATGATCCTGGGGTCCTGGGATCAGACCCATCTGGGGCTGCCTGCTCAGCTAGGAGCCTGATTCTCCCTCTCCCTCTAACCCTCCTCCCAGTTCATGTTCTCTCATACTCTCTCACTCTCTCTCTCTCTCTCTCAAATAAATAAATAAAATATTTTTTTAAAAAAAAAGTACAGTTATGACCCACCTTGCAGACCAAATGACTACAGAATGGAGTAGGAAGAAGAGAATAATTTTAAAAGTAGGTCTTATTTTTTAAGATTTATTTTTTTTTTTTTTTTTGAGAGAGAGAAAGAGAGCATGAGCAGGGGAAGGGGCAGAAGAAGAGGGAGAATCCTCAGGTAGATTCAGCACTGAGCACAGAGCGTGTTGTGGGCCTCAATCCTAGGACTCTGAGATCATGACTTGAGCCAAAATCAAGAGTCAAATGCTTAATAGACTGAGCCACCCAGGTGCCCCTAAAAGTCAATCGTAGCTGGTGACTTATCCTAAAGAAGACTATACTCTGCTCTACTGCATGACATTAAATATTTTTATGTGATTTAAAATATTCTTCAGGAAATATGTATACAAAAAAAGAAATATGTATACATTTGTGTTCAATTTGTCATCATATAATAAAGAATTATTTAGCTTTAATTCTATCTTTGTGAATAGGAATCTTCACCCTCAGTGCTTTAATATTAAAAAAAAAAAATCCTAGCTCTTAGTTTAATTAGAGTGGATCCAGATTCTGAAGAATGTGAATCTTATAAAAAAAAAATGTGGAGAACTCTTCAAGAAAAAGAATATCCCATTGTGAATACAAAAATATAGGTATGAAAGTGAATATTTATTTAGAAAGAAAAATGCTCACCTCAGAGCCATTGGCCATGAGGAGACACATCATGGAGGGAATGTCAGAGTGGATGGGGAAGGTGGTCCTAAACAACTATGGTTAAAATATTGTTCACCCACTTTACACTCCTAAGTTCTTGGATGAGTCCTAAAGCTGAAGCTTTAATAATTCACAGCAAATTTGTCCCTGGTTTTAATTCAATCCTTGATTAGCAAGAGTATGTCTATTAATATTTTTTTAAGATAAACAAATCGGTAATAAAATCACAAATCTAAAATAATTTAAAAAGAAAATGCTATTTTTCCCAAAAAATATACAGAGAAAGCATATTGAAAATATAATCTTTTATATTATCTTTTTAAAATGTATTATTTTGCCTATCACAGATATCCTCTGATTTAAAAATGGTTCCTTTCTGGAAAGCCAGCTGTTTAGAACTCAGAACAGTGCATCTGTTACATAATTAGTTTCTCAGGGAAGCCCACAAAAAGTCTGTTTATTCTACAACATGTGTTCTATAATAATATAGAATGTAAAATCTATATTAACAACTTCCTGATATCACAGTGTACGAGAATTTCTCTGCCCTGGAATGTCCAGAACGTTTCTGATGGGATATGGAGCTTCCAGGTCCCCAGAGACCAACCAGTGCTCATGTTCCCTGCCAAGAGGGGATGGCAGCACCTCCAGCCCCAAGTCCATGACAGCAGCAATCCCAGACTAAGGCAAGGAAGAAAGTGAAGTAAAGGGTAAGGATGTGAGAACGTTCTACACCTCCCTCAGAGTATCTTCAGTCCAAGCTTGACTCCCCAAGTATCCCTTTCTTCCTCAAGGAAATCCCAGAATGTAGTCTGGCTCTTTCTCTTTTTCTCATCTACTACAAGACATATTTTCCTAGCCTCTCTATTTTTAACTCATTCCCACCAAAATGGCAATCTTTGCAATTTTCAAACGTGGTAATAATGCTGGAACTTACTAAGGAAAAGAATTGGAAAGGGAAGTTTCTTTCCCATGCACAGAGACCCTAGATAGGGTATATAAAGAGAGGAGTAAAGTTTTTCTCACTTTATAAGAAAAATGCAGTTTTAGACCTAGAT
This sequence comes from Enhydra lutris kenyoni, assembly GCF_002288905.1. Lineage (NCBI taxonomy): Eukaryota > Metazoa > Chordata > Mammalia > Carnivora > Mustelidae > Enhydra > Enhydra lutris. The sequence continues at coordinate 30,378,561 of NW_019154085.1, read as the reverse complement.
TGCCAGATATATAATCATAGATGTCAAGGCCAAGTGCTAGAATGGGCATGGATAGGGGACCTCGAATGTGAGCAGAAGGGATGAATTCATGAGATGGGACTGGTAAAAATACCGAGAAAACCTAGCTTAGGAGTGGAGTCGTGATAGCAAAGGGGAGGAGGGAACATGGGAGCTCTGTTTCCTAGTTCTTCACCTCTAACCTGTTCTACCATTCCAGACACTTCAAGAAATCCCTGTGGACCACATGGGGAAGAAATGGAGAATCAGGGTCAAGAGCAGAGGCAGCCCTCCTGGTGTCAACAAAAGAAATCAGAAACAGAGAACAGGAAAAGCAGTAGCAACAGAGAAGAAAGGGGGTTTGTGGAACCACCTAATGAAAGAGGCTTTCATCAGCAGCTAGCCCAGCTTCGGGACTGTAGATGGTAATTGTATAGAAAGTCACATCAAATGAGGTTGGAGCAAGAAAGTTGGGAGGACTGACCTCTTCCTTCACTCGATGTTCAGAAAGCTCTCATAAATATCTCTTTTCCCCCCAGGAATTATGGTAACTTTGAAATCTTTATCTTCTTTTCTGACTCTATCCCCTCGTGCATAGAACAAAAATGCTGCTGTCTTCCACAAACAAGTTACCCAGTCAGATAAAGTTCTTGACTCCCAGTCAGACTCCAACCTGAGAAAAACTTCTTCCAAAAAGAGGAGCATCCAAACAGACTTCGTCTACCAAACAATGTGTGTTTGTTTTTAGAGGACACCCAGTGAGAACCCCAGGGAAAGTGCAATCCTCACAGGCTCTAGAACTCACACCCTGACCCTGTGATCTGACATTCTGTTTCATTTCCTACGCACCTTCCCAGTCACTTTAATTAAGGGAAAGCAATTTCTCAACTTTTATTAAAAGATAAACTTGATGTATTTCCCAGAACTTTAGTTGTGTCAATTAAATTCTCCTTCATTGCAGGCTACATATTTGGGTAGCCAGTAAGTCACATGACCTAGGTATCCCTAACACTGTCTCCATGTTTCCTTCCTAATGTACACAGATGGGAAACACAAACACATGTTTCCAAAACCCAAGGCTCTCTGGGCTTCATGGCGAGGACTTTTTTTTTCCTTTTTTTTTTTGTTTAATTTTGTGTCCTTACCACCTCCAAACACACACTATTGTCCCCAGACCATTTGTCTCTGAATATAATCAAGTAATTTTTATATATTCAGGCACCACAAGCCTACGTGTAAAAGTGAACTCAATATTCATCTAACTCTGCCTTGACTTATTATTTTTTTTTAAAGATTTTATTTATTTGACAGAGAGAGATCACAAGTGGGCAGAGAGGCAGGCAGAGAGAGAGAGGAGGAAGCAGGCTCCCTGCAGAGCAGAGAGCCCTACACGGGACTCGATCCCAGGACCCTGAGATCATGACCTGAGCCGAAGGCAAAGGCTTAACCACTGAGCCACCCAGGTGCCCCCTGCCTTGACTTATTAAAACAGGATTCTCATCTCTCCAAACTTCTAGGAATCCTTGGAAGATATATTATGTGTGATACCACACACAGTCCAATTTGCTAAAACCTAGAATCTATCTTTTCCTCCTCCAGTTCCATCTTCCTGCCCTAGTGCCCACCAACAAACCCCCTAGGCCCATAAAGTACAGGTAAAGTGCCTCCTCATGAGGTTCCTGGATGGGGCAGTTGGTTAAGGGTCTGTCTCTTGGTTTTGGCCCAAGTCATGGTCTCAAAGTCATGGGATCAGGCTCCAGATTCTCTCCTTCTCCCTTTGCCTCTCCTGCTCATGCTCACTCTCTCTCTCTCTCTCTCTGCATTTCTAAAATAAATAAATAAGTCTTAAAAAAAAAAAAAAAAAAGAGTACCTCCACACTCCAGGAAGCCTGGAAAGGACCACAATACCAAAGCCATGTCTCAGTACCATGTCACCTGCTCCAATAAGGTCTTGACACCATTTGTGCAGCAACACTGGGATTTAATTCCATGGTCTAGTAACAGTTCTGAAAGGATATACTGTTTTCTTTGCTTCTGGTGCCAGTATGGTGGTCCTGAGTCCCTCTGGTGCAAGAATCACCAGTACCATAGGGACCATAGTAACCACAGCATCCAAGAAGATGCATGTACCTTCTGACCTTTCCACCTTGGAAACGCACACAGTCATATCAAGAAGCTCCAAGGAGCAACCCCCACTTCTGTGCCCTAGGTCTCAAGTTCCTTCTGCTTTTTTCATGTATCTTGCTTTGCAGGGTTCAAGCACAGATGTGCAGCAACCAACAGCCTAAAGACAATTTGAACTAGAGTCACAATGCTTTCATTATTCATTTGTTTGTTCAGTTGACACTTATTAAGAGCCCACTGTCTGCCCATCCCAGTTCCATGCACTGAATTTACAGGGGTGTGCAGGACGAGGCCTTGCCTGCAGAGCTGGCAATCTGGTGTCAGCTCAGCTGAACGACGAAGGCAGTGTGAAGAGTATTAGGGTCAGGGCTACAAGCAGGCCTCTATGATCAGACACTGAGACTGAACTCTGGCCTCATCATTCACTATGTGGTCCAGGTAACTTATTTAATCTCCCTGTACCTCAGTTTTCTCATCTGAAAAATTCTGTTGACGGCAGGGTTGGAAGTATTGGATAGGGTAAATGTGCATTAAGAACCAATATTGTCTTAATAACTTTGTTAACTGACTTTAGCCCATCTATGTTACTTATAAATTAGTACCATTTAAATTGCAATTATAAACATATTAACAAGTCATTATTATTAATGTGTACTGTACAAAAGATGGATGATTGTCTTTAGTTCTGGAAATCATGAAAAACAAAGTATTTTAAAGTAAGTATTAAAACCATAACGTTATTTGGGCAGGGATTAGAAGTTCAAAAAATTATTATCTTAAAAAAAAAAAAAATGAGGAGTGCCTAGGTGGCATTGTTGGTTAAGTGTCTGACTCTTGATTTCAGCTCAGGTTGTGATCTCAGGGTCATGAGATTGAGTCCTGCATCACATTCCGTGCTCAGTTCGGAGTCTGCTCCACCTTTCAGTGCTCGCTCTCCCCCTGCGTGCACACACTCTCTCTCTCAAATAAGTAAATAAACCTTTTATAAAACATGATACATGCCACCCAGGAAAAGACTCTGACCTCAGCTCTCTGTTAATTCTATGTGGTAACAACGGACCTGATAGGTTTGAGATAGTGGGTAGCGAATAATTCAACCTGATCTTTTTGTTTTGTGTGTATCAACACAACTGTTTGATTGCCTGATTTCTTTTGGCTGTCCAGACAGCTGTGGTGCTATTGGGTAGACCTCGGAGGTCTTATGATGACAAAGTAATTATAATTCCTATAACTGTAGAAGTACACGTTTTATAGCAACTCATTTACTCCACACCAATGATTTATTACATTTGTATGTGCGCACATATAAGTTTACCATGACAAGATGATGCTCAGTAATTAATTTGCCAACATAGTTTTATGTAATGTAATCCAGCCATGCTAAAAGCACCACATTTAATAAAAGAAAGTGCTTAAACAGAACTCTGTTCTGAAGAGCCATTTGGTATGATGGTGAAACATCAGGAAACCAAAGCAGAAATGTGAAGCAGGAAGCCGAAATCTAAAACAGTGCTACAAATCCCAAAGAGCCAGCCTGTTTGAGCTGTGAAGACTTCCCACCCCAAACGGCAGTGTTCTTGCATTACATAAAAGCCAGTGGTCTTCTGGGAGCCCTGAAGAGAAAGAAATGAACATGATTTCTTATTCTTTCAGCTGGCCTGCAAATTCATACATGAACTATTAGAGGAGATCGCTTGGAATGGAGACCTCTGAGGTTCTGGGAGTTTCTATTTTGTGCTTTGTTTCTCAGAAGTGACATCACTGTTGGTATGGCTTTACCTTCACACAGGAGCCGTCAGTTAGCATCTCAGCTCAGGAGTGAAATTGGTTTTGTTTAGTTTGTTTGGAAAGGTTGGTTCATTTTGTTGTCTTTCAAAATAATATTAGTGATCTGCTCTCTTGAGTGGAACATCCTAGAACAGACCATTTTTCTCTCTATAATTAATTGCTGCTGAATTTTTTATTACCTAGGTACATTCTTTTTTTTTTTTTTTTTTATGACGTTTGAGATCAAAAAGAATCAAAGCACTGTCTGTATATGGAACAAACCGTTGCAGGTATGGTCATCTAAAATCATCCTGCCTGAATATCCCCTCATGATTAAAGGTCCTCCAAATAAAGATAGATAAATGCTCACCTCTTCTTCCACACCATCCACCCACACACACACACAGTCCCCACACATCAACCCACCATCTGCCTACATGTCCTCCCTTCTGCAAGAAATAGCAGCATATGTGGAAGATGATCTGATATCCCTTCCAATATTTGGCACCTACTTCACCAGGATAGTCCGGAGAATAGCCTATGTGAATTAGTCTGGGAAAAGAGTAACAAATTCTGCCTCCTGATGAATGTCACTGCATATCTCCTAGAGTATTTTTTCATGATTTATGTCCCTCCCCTGCCCTTATTGACTCCTATTGTCCTTTGCTAATTTGCATTCCTTCATATGTTCATCTGAAAATATTTGTTTTCCCTATGCATTCTCTCTGAATTATTTTGCACATTCTTCAGGAGGCCACACGTCCAGTATCCCATCTATAATGCTGACCAAGATACTCCTACCCTTCATTATATCATACCACGGTTACAGAAATTTAAAATCTGGAAAGCTATGTAGATTATTACATTCCACTGCTGCCAAAAACATGCTTTTGTAATCGGAAAAACATCAGATTGCAGGCAAACATATTTCCATCAGGAAATTTGAGACTTAAAAGTATTGGGAGAGTGTCATTGTAAAGATATTGGTGTGTTTCTAGTCTTTTTTTCTAAAAGAGGTGAATATATAGATCATGTTGTCAAGTTCCTACACCAGTCAAATACATCCCCATACAATGAATAGGAATTGTGACCATTTTATAATTACACTTGGACACATTTTGTATGCTTAAAATATTCAGTCTTTCCACCTGGAAATATGTCTTTATGTTTATTTGTTTAAGTCTCTCAGTGAAATTCTATCATTTTCTTAATAAAATTTAAAAGTTCCCATACTCTTCTTTTCAAAATATTTTTCTAAGTATTTTTATGTTTTTGCTCTTGTGAATGGAATCTGATGTTTCCATTTTCAAAACTGGTTATGTCTGGTATATCAGAAAGCTATTATGTTTTATCTATTAATTTCTTACTAAACTGTAATTAGTTCTAATAGCTCTTCAGTCAAGCCCACAATTTTGCAATATGAGAACAAGGATGAATATATGAATACAAGAAAATTAAAAATGCAAGAGAAGCAGAAGAAAAGAAAAGATAACATTCAAGATGATTGGAGAGCCTCCTTGGTTAGTGTGTGTGTGTTTGTGTGTGTCTGTGTGTCTATGTGTCTGTGTGTGTGTACAGATAGAGAAAGGGAAAGCTGAATATTTTTGACTTTCCATTTTGGTATGCCTTTGAATGCCTACTTTATATTGTTAGTGCATTCCATATAATAAGTTCTCAATTAATATTTGTTAAAGGAATAAATATAAATAAAGCAGAATTAGAATAAATAAAACAGAATTGGAATAAATAAGAAGCAATATCCATCTTGTATTCATAGAAGCATTAGTTTTTTATATTTACAAAAGAGTGATGGAGGGGAATATACTCCCATAAAATGCAAAGGAATGCCAAATTAATCAAAGTGGGGCATTCGTCCATGAATTCTGTTTGGTGCTGACGGAAATGGAATCTTCAGTGGTGACATACATCAGTTCAGGACTCAAAGGTAAGTTAAATTCACATTTTGAATCAAGAACTTCAACTCAAACAAATCTGCCAAAACTGTGTGTTCTAGGACAAATGGTTCCTAGGAAGCAGGGGAAAGCTCTTTGACATAGAGTGGTTGCCACTTAAGATCATAGCCCACTCCCTTTCTCTTATGCACAAGGCTAATCAAACTGGCCTTTTGAAGATGGTTAAAAATAATAACTTGTTAACATAAAATTACATTCCTCTATGTGAGGGTTACTGTTTAAATAGCAATACGAGCATTTTTAGGTACTTTAAAATAATAAATAAACACGAGTTAAAAATATATAATTATTATAATCACTCAGTAATTAATTAAGCCATTCTGGTCTGCTCATGCTACAGAAGTTTGCAGCCCAAGGAAGTAAAGTTCTTAATAAACTGTCAGCTATTAATTCTTCTAAATACCATAAGGAAGTGAAAACCTCTCTCAAATTCAACTAAAGTATTTTGTTTCCTTGGGGAAAATTCCTAATTCCTAGGTTCATTAAGTTTGTTCAAATGTAGGCAATATGTGCGTGTGTGCACACGTGTAAGTGTGTGTGTGTGTGTGTGTGTGTGTGTGTGTGTGTTTTGCAAGCTGAAAGAAATGTCCCCATGAACCTGTTTCAAATTAATTTGTGCATTAATCTGTGCAGGAAGATTTCTTTATTTGATAAGAGACAAGGGGGGAAAAGACATTACATTGACTTAAAAGTTTTGACTATTTCTAACTGTGCCTGAGGAGTTTCCACTATGTCTTCCAATCAACAAAGGATTTGTGACACTTTTCAGTGTGCCTGAGATTACACAGACAAATTACTTAAGAGCCCAAGGAGATTATCTCTAATTGGCATAAAAAGGATATGGCATTAAAAACAAAACTCTCTGAAACTCTGGCAGTGTTTGGTGCCCAAAGGGTAAGGCAGTGCCCCATGTGGAAACACCATGGAAATAAATACATCAGCTGTGATAGGTGGCCTTTTGAAGTCTTATTTAGATTGGAGGAGATTGCTTTTTCTTTGCAGTGCTCCACAGAGTTGTGTCATACTTGCTGAATGACTGCAAACGATAGACTCATCCCTGAAGCCCCTCGTCCTCATGCTTGCCTTTGTTATCGCTGATTCATTCTCATGACTTACGAAACACAAACTCCAGTGCCCACAAAGAAGCAATATGAGATACTTCTGGATAATGCGGAGACCAGAGATTGAAGACATTTGGGGACACGGTGGGAGGGGTAGGGAGATGAGGATCACAGAAGCAGACAGGTAGGAATACGTAGCAGTGAATTTCACCAAGTACTTAGTGAATGATTTCAATCTCAAGTCACCAGGTTAGGTAATGGGGCTGCATCAGAATCCCTGCTCTCCACGGGCTTAAAATCCCAAGGAGAAAATAAGATAGATTTATCATAAAACTGAATACGATCACATGGAAAAGGTAACAGAAAAATCTTAGGACAAAATTAAGCCACTAGCATAATTGAAATCTTTAAAAAAAAAAAAAAAAACAGAAAAATCTTGGGACAAAATTAAGCCATTAGCGATCCATCAAACCAAATCATTCGTTTTGCTGTTAAGGAAACTGAGGCCCAGAAAGACTAAGTCTGTTACCTGTGGCCACATAGATGGACAGATAGTCTGGCCCAGAACTCAGATCTCATGTACCAGTATCCACACTGCCTTATATCACCTACTGTCAGATAATATTATAGAAGATAAGTGTATGAGTTTAGGAGAGAGAGTAATGTCTGTATAACACAGGATGCTCCTGAAGTTTTACTGAAAGGATAATTAAAAAAAAAAAAAAAAGCAAGCAAATAAAAAACAAAGTCAGGCCTTAAAAAAACAGGTCAAATTTAAAAGAACAGAATGGAGGGGAAGGGAGTGGGCCAAGGGAAGAGATGAATGACGGCTTGGACTGGGGGACAGAACCATGCTCAGAGCACAGTGGAGACTCGGGGGCTGAACTAAAGGAACCTCAAGTAAGGACAGTAGGAGTGAAAAGATGCAGCGAACATCTTCCCCCTCAGATCCTCCAGGGCAAACTTCGATTTTGGAATTCTCTGCCCGGGTTAAGGCCAACATTGTCCTATCAATCCGCTCCCCTCGCTAAGCCCTAGGCACCTGTGTTCTCTCCTAAACTCTTGCTTTTGCTCATGCAGATCCTTCCAGGACACAACTTACCTCATGTTCAAGGTCAGACGGAAAGCCTGCTTCGGTGAAAATGTCCTGGATCCTTGAACCACGTAAGGTTCTGTTTTCTGAACCATGTTGAGCATTGGCTGAACTACACGATCACGTAGACTATAGGCTTCAAACAGATAGATGTCACCCCTTGCACTTACTGCGTGTCATACTCCCTGCTCAGAACCATCGTAGACATGCCATGGGCCCTTAATTGCTTCTTGGCCAAACAACGAAAGGAAGCAGCTCTTCCAATGGACCTGTCATCAAGTCCTTGTCACTTATTCACAGGTTTTCACCTACGCTGCAAAATGATGATGATGATGATGATGATGATGAGGATGGGGGTGCTGGCAACAGCGGTGGCAGTGGTGACGGTAATGACAGGAATGACAATAGCCGCTGACATTTCCTGAGTACTTTCAGTATGCCAGACACTCTTGAAAACACTAATTTGTATAACTCCATTTAATACCTGACACAATCTTGTGAGATACATACAGTTATTATCACCATTTTACAGTAGAATAAGATTAAGCACCAAATTCTGATCCTGAAAAGCGAAAATAAGAAGGAAAAAATCTATGCAGAAAGTTTCCTTTCATGGCTGTGACATATAGACCGGTTTTTATTTTAAATTCAGATTTGCATCAGATAATTCGGGTTAAATATTCTTTTTTCTACTTGAAGATTATTCCATGCATATATTGTTTCCTTCCGCGTGGAAGCAGGTAAGATACGTAAAATTTTGAACCACACCTAAGGCAGGATTATTAGCCTTTAACTGTAGATACTTGACTATTGGATCTGTGTGGAAGGGCATTCTATTAGAACATTGCTCTGTCTTATCTGTCACCACCACCCCTGTCCCCAGAGTAGGAAGAGTGATGCATCTAACTGGAAAGTTTGGGAGCAGGATCTGAGCATGTGTGGCTTGGTGCCCTCCTCTTCCCTTTCCTAACACCATGTCTGCAAACTCTACGCATTTTGTTCTGCAACCCTGACCTCAGTTCAACAGAGTAGACGAGCTGATGAGCTGGGGGAGAGCTGCCGTTGGAGCAGTCTAATTTTGAAATTCAGCATGAAACAGCACAGTGTTGCCACATACCCGGACCAAGATTTCAACAGCTCTACTGAATACGCAACTGACATTTTGGTTGCTATGTGCCTGACTCTTCGTCTTGCTCTTGATGGTTCTGATTGGTCATGGATGGTACTTTCTGAAACGTGAGCCATGAACCAAAAGATGTTGTTTCTACATAAAGGAGAATCTGCGATAAGAATGCAAATTTATCCTTAAGTACAAAGCTTTTATTCTGTATTGAGCATATAATTTTGCAAAACAATATTTTATTGAATCTTTGCATTCCAGGAATGGGACTATCATTGAATCTATTATATCAAATGCTTTCATATAAGTTGTATTGTTGAGAAAATAGTTTGGACTCTCTGGCAATAAATGGATTCACACCTGTTTGTACAGTTCTTTCTCTTCCAGTAAGACACATATACTACTAGGAAGATTCGACCAACCACATACTTAGCAGCAACATGAGATGACAAACCTAGCACAAGAAGAGGTTCTCCCTTAATGAGGAAATAAATGCCATTCTTAAACATTTCTATATTAAGGAGTTGCACTAGAATCTATTGCAATAGTATATATTATAATAGTATGCTATGTCAACCATACCTATATCGCCATACTTGCGGACAGTTGTTCTTTTTGTTTGTTTGTTTTTTTAATAAAGAATGATAATCCCTAGTTCCTTCATTTAAGAGAGACATTAGAAAAATGTAACAATGTTATGTTTGGGGATTCTTTTAACATTTTTAAGGCCCAGACTGGCAAGAACAAAGAATCACTTTGCTAACTAATGTATTAAATATGTTGTCTATTTATATAGTAATTGTTTGATGGAAAATTCATCTCTTTTGTTCCTTCTTATCTTTTCTTTCCTCTTGTCCAGGCAGTGTATTTATGAATTATGCATGTGAACATAATTAAAAGTAACAATTGGTGAATTGTACTGCATGGACATTGTTCCATGTTTCAAGTCTTATTTAGACTGAACCAAATTTATGCAAAGAGAAGAGCTTATAATTAAATTCATAGCCATCCTTCCTGGGAAGGTTTCTTTTATGTAAAATGCATTGTTTGCTAGAGGCTGTTTTTCTGACCAAAAGCTTTGCATAGCATCTTAAAACAAAAAATCAGTAGACAATTTAACAGCAGCCCCCACCCCTTTCTAGAAATGAAGGTTTCCTATAACGGGTTATCCATCTTCCTTGATCCTCTCCAGCTTGGTTAGTCTGCAGACTATGTAGAACTGTTAAGAATCAGCTCCCACAGAGGTTTGGCTGTTTGCAAATTAGGAACAGATACAATATGGCAAATGGTTGGATGAGATCAATTGCTAAAATATTCTCCTTTGATTACTCTCAGGAGCTCCCATAGTAATTTTTCATCTTTTGTTTGCTTGTTTGTTTTTATGTTTTAGTACAAGAATCCTGGAAAAGGAAAAAGACAACTGAGACACTTAGAAGGATAGCGCTCTAGCCACAGGAATATTTATTCTATAAGGAAAAAAAAAAGATTACTGCAAACATTAGCCCAACTCCTCACTTCTTTCTTTCCCCATTCACATTTCTCAAAGTACTCTTTCTTTAGGAAAATACTTTTTATTAAATGATTCTATTTTTTTTAAACTTTGGTCCAAACCCCCAATTTAGTGTCATGAGCACACTTACTGAGAAGCATCTGCACTCCATCATCTATTAAAGCTGAGAATATTCCTTGTCGAACCTCTCCCCATATTTTACTAGCACATACCTGGATAGTCTTTCTCTTTTTTGACCCAGGTCATCCTTAGCAATTTCCTTCTCTGCACTTATTATTTTCCTGAAACAGAAAATCCCTCTGTAAAGATACCACATGATGAATTTGTAGTAAGAAAGGAATGGACTACTTCCTTTCACTGTCAACAAACAATCTTTTCTGATTCAAAGTCAATTTCTCTGCAGTGTGACAATATCATGGGATGGATAGACCTGGAGAAAAATGTCAGATTTGCTCCTGGACTCAGGGAAAAATGGGAGGTGCAAACACAGCAGCCTGGCCTGCTGTTTTTAAGTGTAGTTTGATATTCTCTCCTCTTCCTCCCTCTGCTCTTCTCTTCTCCCATGATTTGAAAAATGTCACATTTAAAAGCTTTGGCTGGCCCATGGTGTCACCCCGGATCCATCATCATCTTCTCAGCTCATCTTTCTCTCTATTAAAAATAAGATATTTGCATTTCTAGATGAAATGGGAGAAACTTAGCCCTGACAAATGACTTCCTGTTGTCACCATTACCAGGCAGGAATATGACTGGAGGGAGCTCGGCCATGATCTAGTGTTCTTGCCCTTCTGTTGTGCTGACTGGAAACAATCAGTCATAACCACATACTGTAAAGTTTATTTTTAAGAATTAAACTGTTAATTAAAGAGATGAGTAATGAAGACAGGAAGCATGCATGGAAAGGTGGTGACAGATGTCACAGGCTGCAGGTGCTAACGGCTGTTGAGAAGATACACGAATTCCTTAAATTACCTCATATCTCTGAATAGTTGAGTGAAGTCAATTATTATAGATCTTGGGGGACAGAAACAGTTGTTTGAAAATGCTGCTGCCTCTATTTATGAAAGAACCCCCTTAGATATGGGGAAGGCCCACCAGAGCCTGGAGTGTGTCCATATTGTAGCCCTATGAAATGTCCCTACAGGTTTAGGAGATAACCTTAAGAGATACCCAAACATGGCATTCAATACCCTGAATCACATCCTGAGAAATGAGTTACCTTATTTTTAGTCCTTCTTCTTTTACCCAAGAGTAAGTTTCAGGTGGTTCAAGTATTTCTTTCACATCACCTATCAGGGGTTAATCATCTTTGTTAACAGACAGAAAAGACTCTGAACCTTCCAACAGTACCTGGATAGAATTTAGGAATATCCATTTACATTTTATTTGTTTTTGCCATTACCTTTACTTATTATAAGCAAAACTTTTATTTCATTTATGATAGTCATATGAAGTTTCTTTTTAAAATAAACTAGTGTAAGAGTAGGGAGGGAGGGAGGAAGGAAGAGAAGGAGGGAGGAAGGAAGAATGGATGGAAGGAAGGAAGGAGAGAGAAAGAGAAAGAAAGAAAAGAAGAAAGAAAGAAAGAGAAAGGAAGGAAGGAAGGAGAGAGAAAGAAAGGGAGGAAGGAAGGGAAAGAGAAAGAAAAGAGAGAAAGAATATGTCACTTTAAATAAAATATATAGGTGGTAGTAGACATGATACCCATATATAACAAAATAACTGAAGAAGAAAAGACATAATGTGAGTATGTGGAAAAAATTCTTAAGGTTTTTCACAAACAACTAAAGTTTGGCTAAGGCTGGAGGAGTAGGGATTTGTGTCAAAAACCACACAAAGGACTTAAGTTCCTAATGTGGAAGACAAAGATATCAGAGAAAAATATGGAAATAAAATCAGTATTAAGCCCACAAGGAAAAAAATTACCTGATGTTAAAGAGCTATTTTTAGGGTGTCTAAGACCTGTTGTTTATTAAAGACATCGGTTTTCTTTATTCCAAGGAAAGAAGAAAGAAAGAACAAAAGGTGTTCAGCAAAATTAAATGAAAAGGAGTTAACATTATTTGATTTTTTGCCCCTCAAGCATTCCATTCAAAGTGACTCACCCTTAACTTACAAAAATAAGTCAATTTTGACTGGAAATAGAAGGTCAAAAGTCAGAGATGTATTTTCAGCTCACTGGACACTTGGTGGAGGGTATATAAGCCCGTCTGATAGAGAGGACTAGAGCCTGCTTTGAAAGACCCTGATTGGGGTGGTTAGTGTTTATTTTATCCAAGAGTAAGTCTCAGGTGGCAAGTATTTCTTTAACATCACCCATCATGGGACACGTGGGTGGCTCTGTCAGCTGAACATCTGTCTTTGGCTCAGGTCATGATCTCAGGGTCCTAGGATGGAGCCACACAATGGACTCCCTGCTCAGCTGGGAGTCTGCTTCTCCCTCTGCCTGCCCCCCTCCCCACAACTTGTGCTCTTGTCCTCTCCTCTCATCCTCACAAATAAATAAATAAATAAGTAAGTAAATAAATCACCCATCATGGACTAATCTTCTTCCCTTTTGGGGTGATTTGCTGGTAGGATTTCTTCTTTCCTTATGTAGTCATCTCCCTCCCTAGGCTCCCCAGACTCTAAGACATCAGAGGTTGTGTTAACCACGGTATCTCCAGGGACTAATCCATGTCTTGATGATAGCGGACACTCAGAAATCTTGATTGAGTGAATCAATGAACAAATGCATTGGGTCTTCATACCAAGGCAGCGAAATGTAATGAGAGGAAAGAACAAAGTACCTCTTTCAGAAAACAGTAACTAAACTCCTGATGTCAACAGTTCTGTGGGTTTTTTTTCTCTCCACCGTTAACCTTAAAAGTGAAGGTCATAATCAATGCAGCTCAGCCATCCGCTTTATACTCAGTGCACGAGTTTTGTTCATCTCTCTGTGAAGCTGAAAAGATTATAATGAAAATGCCCAAAGAAAGAAGGGAGGGACAATTGTAAATAGTTTTCTCTGACAACTGGTATCAGCATTTTCTCATAGCCTTGCATTTATTCAGACAAAAATGACAAATGTACTACAATGAATAGATGAGATCTTTCTGTCTGGATATGGCATAAAAATAAAACAATACTGTACTGATTTTTCTCTCCGAGTATTGTCCTCCTCGCACAATTGCTGAACATTGGCAGAACTGTTAACACCATTGACGGGAAACAAAGCAAAACTTGGGAGAGATTCTACAGCCCGGGGCTTGTGAATGTCTGGGATTTAAGCGCAGCTTGATGCCACTGTCAGACTCTTCTGGTTTCAATATCCTGCCAGCTACCATGGGGGCTTTTTTCTCATCATGAAAGTGCACCTTTCCCTCAAGGTCACACGTTTACAGTTTCTTAAAGAGCTTCCTACTGGTCATGGGACTCCTTTCAGTTTGAGGAGCCTCCTGGGTGCTTTGAAGCATGGCGTCTTGAACGATACCCTGCAGCCCCCAAGAATGGAGCTAGGCTACAGGGACACGGACACTTCCAAACTGAAAGGACCCCTAGCATTCCACCACGGAGCCCCTCCTACCCTCCTCCCAGACCCCCACAGTCTAGTCTGCCACTGAAAACTTCTCACTAGCTTTTGGGAAGACATCAACCCACCCTCGTGAAAGTTTTATGCATGCTTAAATATATCCTAAGCAGGCATGAGGGCAATTAAATCAAGTCTATATCATAAGCACTCTGGATAGATAGCAAGCTTAAAATATTCCCCAGCCTGTGCCCTACATTTGAGTTTTTAATATGAGCACAGTAACTTCTCCCATTCTGGAAGTGATCGGCAAGAGTCCAATCATCCCCCGCAGCTCCACAAACCGCTGGCAGGAGGGAGCTTCATTTCCTGATGAATCATCCAAACCGACCCTGGAGGGCTTTCCAGGCCAAATGAGCCAAGGCCAAGTTCTCTCAGCACTCTGTGCCTGCAATCAGTCACATCGTGGAAGAGGAAGTGAGGGCCTTGTTCTTTCGATGACTTGGGGATGTGCTTCAGTTATCTTTCTCCTGTTTTTCCTCAGTCTCTTGTCTTCTACTCTTTGGCTCACAATGCAAGGAGACTGCAACTTTTAAGGTCTGTGATATCTTTTCGAAGGGGCTTGAGGAAGAGGACTCTTACGTAAGGATGGTGAATAGAATTGAAGTTGAACTGGCTGATACACCCATGGAAAATGACCCAATAATGCAAGATTCCAATAAGAGAAGCAGCAGACTGTCCTGAGAAGAGCAAAGGCATTGGAATCAATAGATCTGGATGTGATTCCAAGCTGTCCTCACCTTAACTAAACAACATAATTTGAACCTCCATTTTCACAGGAAAGGGACTTGATGTACATAAAGTTTTCTCCTATATAAATGTCAACTATGATCAAGATGAGTATTTTTTGAAGTATATTTTGTTCTACTCTGTTTCCAAAAGTTATTCTGCTTGATTCTGCCTTTAGCATAGAAAATTCTAGCTGTTCAATTAATTCCACCAGCATTAAATTTCATGAGAGCCAGTCACCGTTTTCCTAAGTGCTGTGTCACCAGCAACCAGCACATGACTTGCACATAGTGGTAGCTCAATAAATAGTTGTTGGTAGGCCCAGTTAATATTCAACATTTTGAGCGATAGTAAGAACACAAACACTATATAATTCCTTTAATTATACCTTCCCAGAATTCCACAGGTTCATACTTGAGACTGCTTATCTCCTTACGGCTGTGTCCAATATCTCCAATTAGTCTGGAGTCCTTTGACAGCAAGAATGTCTGTGTTTCTTGAGTTACCTCCTAGCTCAGCACATCGTATACAGCAAGGATATGTTAATATTGACCCTGGCAAATGCTTCTTATGAGAAACTGCTGTGGCTTTGGTAGATTCCTCTTCCAAGTCTTTTTTCTGCCAAGGCACTTTGTTTTTCTTATTTGCCTTTAATCACGATCTATACATTTTCATTCTAATCTCCCCACTTATGGAATACTACATAAAATTTCCAATTCAGTGAATAAACACACACACACACACACACACACACACACACACACACACAAAATTAAAATGGACTTTTTAATTGGGATTCCTTATAAAAGGCAAATAGTAGTTTATGTTACAACCCCCTATTTAGTTTTTTAGAATAACTAACAGTATTTCTATTTTTTGCAAGGTGTATCAATTACTCTCAACACTCCCGAAAACTCAACTCCTATCCTTCTGACTTCATTGGGAGACCTCTTAGTAGTCAGAATTGCTATTTAAAGTGTACATGCTCCCATAATTCATCTTTTTACTACTGCTACAGAGTAAAGCTGTGATGATCAATCACTTAGAGATGAATCCACCTTTTCCCTCCTTGACTGAATACGAGGAAATAGCAATGAGCATGCATCAAATATTGACTACAGAGATAAGAACTGTGCTCTGTGGGAAAAAGATATTTTTTCAATATTATGCTCATGACATATTTAGGACATCCATTTTATCATCTTTTTGGCCTTACAAATCCCTTTCTAAAACATGCTCAGAATATCAAGGAATGATTTCATGTATCTATCACATAAGTATATCTGGATAATCTATTCATGCCCATTTCCCATAGCTTTTGAAACAGTCTCTCATGTGGAGAAGCCAGCATTTCTAACATCTTCCTTCCCACAGGGATGAAAAATAAAACCAGAGAAATCTTGTCAGAATATCCTCAACTTTCTTCCATACATTTCCTTTCCAACCCTGGCCCCTTTCAACCTTCATTCAAGGATAAACACTAGCATTCCTCAGAAACATGTGGGAGACACACACTAAGGACATTGCTTTGAATGGAAGATTCTGTTGGATGGACCAAAGGAGCCATTGTTCTTATCGTCCTTAAACGTGTTCTCTTTCCTCTTGTATAGCTGGAATAGAGAAACTTCTGCTGTATTTCACTTCAATATAGGACATGTTCAATTCACAAAAAGGAAGTGGGACCACGACGGGATAACAAGTGAGAAGAGTCCACTAACATGGTATCAAGCAATTGGCAAATCCTCTTCAAGAGTCAAAAACTCAAAATAATAGTGGCTACATTCAAATAAGAGTCTGTATAGAACTTATGCTTCTGGACAAAATTAAATAGTTGGGGTTGAATTTATCTTCCCACCTGAAACAACTAAGGAAAATGGACAAAATATATAAAACAAAGTTATTTAAGACACTGAGTATTAGCCAACAAAGGATAATGATTTCTAGAAACAGAATACAAATAAAGTGAGCCCTAAGATTGCCCTAGCTTACTGCCTCAAAGAGTTTCCAGGCTGTGGTATAGACAAGGAGAATGCAGGTGGATTCCAGCAGACTCTCTAAGTTGAGGGAAAAGAGCTGAGAGTTTTGAGACACCAAGGTAGTCATAATTTACATGCTGGAGAAGAAAAAGTTATAGAGAGAGCACTCTGGACTTCTGCAAAGGATTCTCCTTGAGTATTTGGAAAAGTAACAATCAGTACATGCACATGAAAAGCTACCCAGGGCCTAGGAAAGAACCACTTGGAACTATCAGAAGTAACAGTACCCTGTGTCTATAAGTCTGGTCTCACCAGTCAGCCTGGGAACCTCATAATTCATAGAGCATTGGATAAAGCATCCAGAAGGTTTTTTGTCTCTGTAGTAAGGAATAATTAGTCCTAGAGCGAATAATACACTGGTACTACCTAACATGTCTAAAAAGCAAAATTCAAACTGTTATCAAGTAACTTATCTGTGCCCCATAACAGCGTTCAAAAATGATTAGAGGTACACAAAAGTATCCAGCACCCAACAAGGTAAAATTTACAAGATCATCATCCAATAAAAAATGACCAAACAGGGCACCTGGGTGGCTCAGTCAGTTGAGCATCTGCTTCCCCTGCAGTAGTGATCCCAGAGGCCTGCACAGGCTCCCTGCTCCTCGAGGAGTCTGCTTCTCCCTTTCCCTCTGCCCCCCATTCATGCTCTCTCTTTCTCATGTGTGCACACACACAAATTCTCTCTCTCTCTCTTAAATAAATAAAATCTTAAAAAAAAAAAAAAAACAGGCATGCAAAAAGGCCAAAAAATAAGACCCATGATAGGAGAAAAATCAACCAAAACAAAGCCAAAATTGATGAGAGTGTTAAAGGTAGCACACAAACCCTTCTGAAGAAGCTAAAGTTGTATTGGGGTGAGGCTCTCACTTTATCCTGTGGCAGCCAGCACCACACCTGGCAAGGCCCACTCAGCAGTAACCCATACCAAGGTGGTCTGGAACCTGTATCTTGCAGGATGATGAGGTGATGGTCACAGAGGATAAGATCAATGCCCTCATTAAAGTAGTGGGTGTAAATGTTGAACATTTGTGGCCAGGTTTGTTTGCAAAGGCTCTGGTCAATGTCAACATCAGGAGTCTCTTTTGCAACACAGTGGCTGGTAGACCTACTCCAGCAGGTGGTGCTCCACCAGTAGGCGGTCCTGCTCCCTCCACCACTGTTGCCCCAGTAGAGAAGAAGAAAGTGAAAGCAAAGAAAAGGAGGTTGATGATGACATGAGCTTTGGTCTTTTTGACTAATCCTCATCTGTAACATGTTCAACAAAAAGCTGAACTTCAAAAAAAAAATTAGCAGATAAAGACATTAAAATGGCTATTATAACAGTATCTCCCATTTTTTAAAAAAAGTAAGTAGAAAAAGGGAGATATTTTTAAAGTCCCAAATCAAACTTCCAGAGGTAAAAATTACAATGCTGAGATGAAAAATATACTGGCTGAGATTAATGGCAGATTAGACACTGCAGAAGAGATTAGTGAAGACATAGCAATAGAAAAAAAAAAACTTTAATAAAACAAAGAGAAAAACATTTTTTAAAATAAACAGTGACTCGGTGTACTTGGGACAATTTCAAGCAAGCTATCTAATATATGTTTAATTGGATTTATTGAAGGAAAAGAGAGAGACAAAATATGTAGAAGAAAATACTGGAATGAATAATGGTTAAAGTTTCCTCAAATATGAAAACTTTATAAACCCACAGATCCAAGACAGTCAATAAACTCCAAGTACAAAAATATAAAGAAAACTACACTAAGACACATAATATTTAAGTTACTCAAACCAAGTGATAAAGAAAAAATTTTTTTAACTATGTGGGGAGAAAAACAACACATTACATGGGAAAGCACAAAGATGAAGATGAGAGCAGATGTCTCACTAAAGCATAATATGGGGAGACAGTAGAGACACATCTTTAAAGCACTGAAAGAAAATGGCAGTCTAGATTTCTATATACAGCAATATCATCTTCCAAAAGTCAAGGAAAAATAAAAAAAATTACCAGACATACAGAAGCTGAAAGAATTAATCTGTAGTAGACCCTCAATATATGAAATATTAAAGGAAGTCCTCCAAGCAGAAGGTAAGGTATTCCAGGTAGAAATATGTATCTACATAAAGAAAGAGCAATGGAAATGGTAAAGACAATGATAAATATGTAAGAATTGTTTCCTCATACTTTAAGTCTCTTCAGAAGATAATTGATTTTTAGGGATGCCTGGGTAGCTCAGTCAGTTGAGTGTCCAACTCTTGATTTTGGCTCAGGTATTGATCTCAGAGTTATGAGATTGATTCTTGCTTGAGCTCTATATTCACTATGGAGCCCTGCTTAAGATTCTCTCTGCCCCTAACCCCAAAAAAGGAGAAGATAATTGACTTTTTAACAAAAGATTATAAAAATGTAGTATAACATACAGAAATAAAATAGATGACAACAAAAGCATAAAAACCAAGAAGAGAAGAATGAAAGTACAGTTAACCCTTGAACTGCATAGTTCTACTTATACATGTTTTTTTTAATAAATACAGTACAGTACTGTAAATGTATTTGCTCTTCCTTATGATTTTCTTGACATTTTTCTTTTCTCAGCTTAATTTATTATAAGAATATGATATATAATACAAATACATACAAAATATGTGTTAATTGATTATGTCATTGGTAAGGCTTAGGTCAACAGTAGACTCTGAGTAGTTAAGTTCTTGGGGAGTCAAAAGTTATATGCAGATTTTTGGCTGCACGGCAGGGGTGGCATTCCTAACCCATGTGCTGCTCAACAGTGTATTAATGTAAGGTTTTTATACTATATGTGAAATGGCATAATATCACTTGAAGGTTGATTGTGATAAGATGTATACTATAAACCAAGGAAACTTCTAAAATAACAAAACAAGAATTATAGCTAATAATTATAGCTAAAAGATAAAACAGAATCATAAAAATCTCAATTCAAAAAAAGGCAGAAAAAAAGGAACAGAGGAACAAGGAATAGATGATAAAAATGGAAAACAAAGCAAAAATAATAAACTTAACCTTTGCCATATCAAAAATCACATTAAGAAGAGGTGACCTAAATGCACCAAATGAAAGGAAGAGATTGTCTGTCAGATTGGATAGAAAGCAAGACCCTACTAAACACTGCCTACTCAAAAAATCCTAATAAACATAAGAAGTACATAAAATATAAAAAAATAAGTTAAAGGTAAAAGGTTAGAAACAGATATACCACGTGTACATGAATCAAAAGAAACCTGAAGTGTGTATATTAATACCAGACAAAGGAGATATCAGAACCAAGTATGTGACCATGAATAAAGGGCACTTGATAAGAATAAAGATCAAGTTCAATTTATAGAGAAAACATAACAACTCCAAAGTTCATGCAGCCAAAAATAGAGCTTCAAAATACAGGAATTAAAAACTGAGATATCTAAAATAAGAAATAGACAAATTTGTAGATTTAATAAAAGATTTTTAACACTATTCTTTCAGTAACAAGTACACAGAAATCAGTAAGGATACAGAAGACTTGGACAGACAAAACGATCAGCCAGCTTGACCTAATTGACATTCATAAAATAAGTCATCCAACAACAGAATTCATTCTTTTCAAGTGAAAAGATTTATTTACGAAGATAGACCAAGATTATTTACCAAGATAGACCATACACTGGGCCATAAAATAAGATCCAGTAAATTAAAAGGATTCAATGTATACAAAATGTGTTTTCTGGGGGTGCCTGGGAGGCTCAGAGGGTTAAAGCCTCTGCATTTGGCTCAGGTCATGGTCCCAGGGTCCTGGGATCGAGCCCTGCATTGGGCTCTCTGCTCAACAGGGAGCCTGCTTCCCCCTATCTCTGCCTGCCTTTCTGCCTACTTGTGATCCCTCTCTGTCAAATAAATAAATAAAATCTATGTTTTCTGACCATGATAAAATTAAACCAGAATTCAGTAACAGAAAGATATCTGGAAAATCCTCCAAATATTTAGAAACAAATAACACACTTCTAACAACCAATGGATCAAAGAAGAAATCAAAGGGAAGTTAGAGAGTGTTTTGAATTGAATGAAATAAAAACATAACATATCAGAATTTGCGGGATTGTGCTAAAGTAGTACATGGAGGAAATTTTACAGAACCAAACATATATATTAGAAAAAAAGAAGGTCTGAAATAAATCAAAACTTCAGCTTTCACCCTAAGACACTAGAAAAAAAGTGAGGTAAAGCTAAAGTAAGCAAAAATAATAAGAAAGAAAGAAAAATAATGAAAAGCAGAAAGATCATTAATAGAACACAGAAAAACTCAATAGAGAAAACCAACAAAATAATAAAGATAATGTTTTCAGAAGACCAACAAAATTAATAAACCTCTAGCCAAACTAATAATGAAAACAAATCAGGAATAAGAGAAATGACCATTAGAGGGTGGTTGGACTATGGACGTTGGGGAGGGTATGTGCTATGGTGAGTGCTGTAAAGTGTGTAAGTCTGGTGATTCACATACCTGTCCCCCTAGGGCTAATAATACATCATATGTTAACTTTTAAAAAATTAACAAAAAAAAAAGAGAAATGACCATTATTACAGATTATATTCAAATTAGGAAGATAAAAAAGAAGTTTAAGAATCAAATTTATTGTTATAGAATCATATTATTAATAATTATATTATATTACATATATAAATATATATACTATATACTATGTTATTAATAACTTTATAACAATAAATTTGATTCTTAGACAAAATGGACATATTTCTTAAAACACACAATTACCGGGGCACCCTCATGGCTCGGTTGGTAAAGTGTCTGACTCTTGATTTCAGCTCAGGTCATGATCTCAGGGTTGTGAAATCCACAACTTGGGCTCTACACTGGGCATGGAGACTGCGTAAGATTGTCTCTCTCTCCTTCTGTCCCTCCCTGCCCTCTAAAACAAAACAAAACAAAACAAAACAAACAAACCACAATTACCAAAGATCAAATAAGGAGAAATAGCATGGTTAACCCTATATCTATTTAAAAATTGAGCATGGGGGCACCAGGGCGGCTCAGCGGGTTAGGCTTCTGCCTTTGGCTCAGGTCATGATCATGGGGTCCTGGAATCGAGCCCCGAATCAGGCTTTCTGATCGGCAGGGAGGAAGCAGGCAGGGAGCCTGCTTCCCCCTTCCCCTCTGCCCGCCTCTCTGCCTACTTGTGATCTCTCCCTCTCTCTCTATCAAATAAAATAAATAAAATCTTCAAAAAAGAAAAAAATTGAGCATGAAGTTAAAAATCTTCCCATATAGAAAACCTCAGGCTCAGATGGCTTTATTGGTGAATTCTGCTAAAACTTTAATAAAGAAATAATATGGATTCTACACAAACTCTTCCATATGATTACAAAGCATGTATTGCTTTCTAACTCATTCTATGAACCTGACCCTGATACCAAAACTAAACACAGACATTACAGAAAACTGCAGACTGATATTCCTAACAGATATAGATGAAAAAATTCTAAGCAAAGTTGTAGCAAATTTATACAAATAATATACTAACAGGATAATATAATATGAATAAGTGAGATTTATTCCAGGAATGAAAGGTTGGTATAACATTTAAAAATAAGTTACTGGGGGCGCCTGGGTGGCTCAGTGGGTTAAGCCACTGCCTTCGGCTCAGGTGGTGGTCTCAGGGTCCTGGGATCGAGCCCCACATCAGGCTCTCTGCTCAGCAGGGAGCCTGCTTCCTCCTCTCTCTCTGCCTGCCTTTCTGCCTGCTTGTGATCTCTCTCTGTCAAATAAATAAATAAAAATCTTTAAAAAATAAAATAAAAAAATAAAAATAAGTTACTGTAATTCATGATATTAACAAACTAAAAAATAAGTAAAAATATGTTGTTTCAGAAATAGCATTTAAAAATCCAATATTCAGGGCACCTGGGTGGCTCAGTGGGTTAAAAGCCTCTGCCTTCGGCTCAGGTCATGATCTCAGGGTCCTGGGATGGAGCCCCGCATCGGGCTCTCTGCTCAGTGGAGAGCCTGCTTCCCCCCTCTCTCTCTCTGCCTGCTGCTCTGCCTACTTGTGATTTCTCGCTCTGTCAAATAAATAAATAAAATTTTAAAAAATGAAATAAAATAAAAATCCAATATTCATACTTAATGGTGAAATATCGAATGCTTTCTCCTCAAGATCAGGAATAAGGCAAGGATATCTGTTTTATCATTTCCACTAACATTGTGTTGTATTGCCAGTACAATCAAATAAGAAAAACAAATGAAGAGCATCTAGATTGGAAAGAAAGAAGTAAGATGATCTTTATTCATATATGATATGATCATCTATATAGAAAATCTGATGAAATACACACAGACACAAACACATACACTATTAGAACTAATAAAAACTATTAAAAAACTAATAAAAATGATTAAAGCTAAAAATAGTTTAATAAAAACTAGTAAAACTAATTGAATTTGACAAGGTAACAAGATATTCAATAAACACAGAAAATCAATAGTATTTCTTGATGTTAGCAGTAAATAAATCAGAAGTTGATATAAACAAAACCAATACCATTTATAATACCATTGAAAACATGAGATTTGTAGGGACAAATCTGGCAAAAGAGGCACAAGATCTATATATTGAAAACTACAAGGCATTGATGAGTAAGAGTAAAGAAAATCTAAATAAATGGGAAAATATTCCATATTCATGAGTCAGAAGATTCAATATTGTTAAGATAGTGAATTCTCCTCAACTTAATCTGTAGGGTGGGTTAAGGGGGTAGGAGAAGAGTAAATGAAACAAGATGGGATTGGGAGGGAGACAAACCATAAGTGACTCTTAATCTCACAAAACAAACTGAGGGTTGATGGGAGGAGGGGGGTTGGGAGAGGGAGGGTGGGGTTATGGACATTGGGGAGGGTATGTGCTATGGTGAGTGCTGTGAAATATGTAAACCTGGCGATTCACAGACCTGTACCCCTGGGGATAAAAATATATTATATGTTTATAAAAAATAAAATTAAAAAAAAAAAGAAATCTCAATTATCACAGCAGTCTTTCTGAAGATCTTGACAATTTGATCCTAAAATACAAAAGGAAAGGCTAAGAACCATAATAACAAAAATAAATCTGAAAGCACTGTTAAAAAGCTAACACTTCCCAATTTCAAGACTTATTTTAATGCTACAGTAATCAAGATAATGTGGCATTGACAGAAAGATAGAGAACAAACAGAAAAATAGAGAAACAATAGATAGTTCAAAAATAGATTTCCCTGTACACAAACAACTAATTTGCAATGAAAGTGCAAGGGCAATTCAGTAGGGAAAGGATATTTTTCAACAAAAGGTGCAGAAACAATTGAATGATACATGTCCAAAAAAGAACTTTAACCAATACCTCACACCTTATATAAAAATTAAACTCAAAATGAATCCTAGACTGAATATAAATGCTAAAACTGTAAACCTTCTAGAAATAAAACAAGTAGAAAATCTTTATAACCTTGGATTCAGCAAAGGTCTTTCATAATTAACACCAAAAAGATGACCCATGACCCGGTCAAACAGACACATAAAATTAACCATCCTGCTGTTCCTTCGCAATCCCCTTCTCCCAGGTGAAGGTCCTAAGAGGTCTAGAAGCACAGAAGACAAGGTTAGGGAAGTGTATACTCTCCATGACATTGGGGTTATTTGAGCTTTGAATCCAATACTGAGAACCCAGGCAGAAGAATCCCGCTTCCCAAGCTGAAGGCAGGTCTAAGAACAAGGAATTAACCTGAACCGCTGCCTCTGCCCTTTTCTCAGTATTATGACCTTAAAACAATCAAATAGTTTTCATCTTTTTACACTCACCCCACAGCAATCCTCCTTTTTTTTTAATTTGTCCTATTTCTAACAGTTTTATAAACACACAGCAGTTGTCAATTCTAATGTCCATTACTGATTAATAGGAATCATTGATACTCATGGATTCACTAGAATGTCAATGAAACAAATACATTACTAATACCTAATAATATACTCCGGGAGTTTCACATTTGAACAGAGTGTGGGATGGGCAAGAGAGAGTGTACTATTACTGGGAGGTACACTCTTTTCTTTGCCCAGTTCCTGCTATTTGCTAATGTTTTCTCTCTAAAAATTGCCTAGCCCTTGAACCCTCTTCTTCTTGTCTTCAGTCCTAGATCTAGGGCTGACAGAAGGGGCATCAAAATTCTGTTACCAGTGTCTCCCCACTGACTGTCTTGGCTTTGTCTGAAATTTACTCACTCTAGTTCTATACTGCAGAAACCACACAAAAAGCTATCCATGTGTTTAGAAACATTAAGTCAGGGCAATTATAGGGAGAATGAAATCTAAGGAACATTCTCGAACAATTACTACCACAGTGGTTTTATCTATTCCTCATTACAAATTGTTTCTTAACCACATCTCTGATTCTCAGACCAAATGGATTATGGCCAACCCAAGAGTCTTAATGTACAATCCTTGGCCTAAATCACCTGTCTTCCCCTGCTTGGACTTGTTTTTGTCATGCTCACCAGCCAATTCTGGCCAATTCTTCTTCCCAGGGGAAGGCAGGGCTCCTAGTTGAGTATTCAATGCTAACACAGAGGTCCAGATTGCTGGTGCTATGCAAGCCAGATATAATGGTCTCCCTCATGTGTAGCTTCATTCTTGATTACCTGTGGGAGGCTTCCCTTCATTCCTGTTTTTAGCCCAGCAAACCACCCTGCCTTCCCACAACAACTAATTCCATTACTAATAAGTATATTTTTCTCATTCCCATTGTTTAGATTAATGGGTACTAATCACTCCTGGTTTATACCCACCAGCTCACCAAAGGAGGATGTTCTCATGTGCCCAGGGACTTTCTTTCCTTCTTTTTATGTATAAAATTGCACTATCCCTACAAAATAACTTTGGAAAGCTACTTGGCCATATACACACAGCTAAATAAATGCATGTATTTGGATCCAGCCTTTCAACACCTAGCTATAGACCCCTTAGAAATGCTCACACATGTTCATCAAAAGAAATAACAAAAGAGGGGCAACTGGGTGGCTCAGTGGGTTAATCCTCTGCCTTCGGCTCAGGTCATAATCCCACGGTCCTGGGATCGAGCCCCACATCGGTATCTCTGCTCAGCGGGGAGCCTGCTTCCCCCTCTCTCTCTGCTGCCTCTCTGCTTACTTGTGATCTCTACCCATCAAATAAATAAATAAAATCTTTTAAAAAAAAGAAATAACAAAAGAAATGTTAAAGTTATAAACAGTATTTTCACTATTTTATACTTCAATGAGTCATTGAATAAGTTTATACAAATTAGTGATTATAAATGTTATTATGGCACTATATCAGATATACTAATATCAAAAGGCATATCATTCTCACAAAGGAAAGAAGGTGGAGGTCCGCAGCACCTTTCCCAAATGTTACCTATTAACTTGGTTTTACAAAGAAACCCTGGAATCCAGATTCTGAAAAAAAAAATAAAAATTGGCTTTCTCAGGGTTAACCATTTCTGTGTTGGTAGAATTAGATGAGGAAACCAAATACCATGACTTATTCTAGCATTCTTCGACCATACAACATTCCTTTGGATAAGAAAACATCTTGAAGTTCTCCATAAAATAATTTTTAAGTTTTTAATCTCCATTTATTATTCTTCTACTATGGGTATAAAAATTCAAAAAATTTTACATGATGACAAAGCTTCTGGTTGTGATACTTTCAGACTGTGGGTGTTCCAGTGCCCCAGGCATCTAGGCTGCCTGCAGAGACAAGTGGTCAGTCCTGGTTGGGAAATCCAAGGCTTCCATCCATTCACTGCTCCTCACACACACAAATTTTTCTCACCCTCCATTTGCTATCCACATTACATATATCAATCACCTGAAAATAGTCACACATTCCATGTGGTCATTCAATATAATTAACATATGTCTACTAGATACCAAGCAACATTCCCATCATTTTGTTCTAACCATAGTATTGGATTTGGCCCAAACATTCCTTATAAACAAAAGATGATAAATTTGCAAGACTGTTGACTGAAATCACTGAAATGATTAGCCTGGTTTCCTATACCAAGAGTTCATCTATTCAGCAGGTAAGTCTGTATCACTCCACATAGAGTCTGAGTCAGACATTGTCTGACGGGGATGGGGTTGAGGGTAGAGAGATGAGAATAAATAGCCTCAAAATCTAACATTCAACTCTTAGTATGCCATATTGGTCTTACTGACCTCCCTCTAAACCCTTATTTCATATTTTTTAGCCATAAAATCCTGAACAAGTTGCTTAATATCTCTAAGCTTCAATTTTTTTCAGCTGTAAAATGGTGATGATAATGGAGGTGAAAAGGCAGGTGGTCTGCCAAGCTAAGAACAGGAATGAAAGGCAGTCTCCCACAGTGCCTCTATCCCATGTGCCTCTTGAAAAAATTCAGTGAAAAGTTGTATGTAAAACAATTAGTACCATACATGGAAAAGAGTGAGAATCACTCAAGTTTAGCTTAGGTTTTCATAATCATTATTATCCTTGCTCCTATAACCTTGCTCCTATTGTCTTGGCTATTGGTTTACTAACTACCTTAGGGCAGGTCCCCCCCCACAAGCTGACTCTGAGCCAAGAATTCAAATGCAAGTGTTGTTAAAGAAATCACTGTTCTTAGAACTGTTCTTAGCGCCAGCACTAGGAGAGCAGGATAAGACAGGGAATGAAGTCAAGGAATGGCATGATTTCAGATGAAATCCAGTTTCAGCCTTATCTCGGAAGAATCTGTGAAAAGTAAATTATGCATCAGAATTTGTCTTATATCAAGGCAAAGCCTGTGGGCTTTTTGTACTCCTGCACCTGTCTATTCTTGTGAGGGGCAGGAAGGATGTGTAACTGCCCCTGGAGGTGTACCATCTGATAGTGTTAGGCTCTCCATTAGGATGAAGCTACTCCAAGAGCCTAAAGGCAATCCTCTGAAGGTTTCAGCAGAAGAGCATGGGTCCACAAAACTGGTAAAGAAGATCAGAGAATCTCTGGAAAAGCTGACAATAGTTTCTGCCACAACCTTCTATGACTGAATTTGTGCAATCTGTTGCCTACTCTCTGTGTCTCCACACTCAGTATCTGCCTATTTGAACCTCTCTAACCAACTGACCACATTTTACCTATTCCTAGCCCCATTTGGCTTGAGATGCAGATACGTCCTCCAGCCCCAACCTCAACATGCCAGTCTCCATGAGAATGGCTTCCAGGCTGCTGTCAAGTTGTCAAGTTTTCAAGTTGAAAACCCCTGGATCTACCTAACCTTGGTAATCTACATGGCTTACCCAGCCCGGATCTATTCCTACTCTTCTTTCAACTTGAAAGAGAAAAACTGCCATCACATCTCTCAATTTTGAAGTGCAAAATTCTTCAAATTACCTAGAACTCCTCTTAGAGTCCATTTATTTTTGTTAGCTCTATAATTTATTTATAAATGTATAAACCATATTTTACTTATTAAGTATATATATGGCTTAGTTGGAGAAGATGAGAAGTCACAAGAATAAAAAAATTGAGAACTAAATATCAGCATTTGTAGAATAGGGAAATAACCTGTAAACCAAATAAATACACTAGGAGAAAATGTGTGGTATCAAACTTGGCACATACAAACAATGAAAAATGAATCAAACCTATATAAAAAATCAATTCTCTTCCCCATAATTTATGTCAGTATTTTACATATAATAAAATCCTCTCTAAGCAAATAACTGATAAAGCAATAAAGCTGTCAGATACGATAAACGGACTGTTTGCCTGGACTATCTGAAAACACTGCCATTCAGAGGCAGATACCCTGTTATATTAAGCTACATGAAGAAAACATTTATCTATTGTGCGATAAACCTGACAAGTGCCTAAATCAGCTGCCTAAGACGACTCTGGTAATGCACCTCTACAAAGGCTGATATTTAATTATATCACCGTGAGTGTGAGATATAATTGGGCCTATTATGTGACAGGAGCAGAAAAGGGGGAGTAGAAATTAACTTCCATTGAACAACAAAGTAATTATCCATTACTGAAGATAAGGTAGGACATCTTCATTGTATTTTAAGGCTGGATTCATTCATCAGTGTTTCTGTTGCTGTCTCTATATCTACATGACCTAAAAAGAAAGTCAACCCAGCATCAAGAATGTTATCCACTGGAGAAACATTCTGACATCTGGAACATACACCAATGTGAGTTTCAAATACCTCAAACCCAAGATATTATCCTTATCTTAGCTGTTCCTCCCATGTTCACCAACTCCACCATCACAGCTGCCCAAGCTATAGCACTTGGAATTATTCTTAGCTATTCTTTCATCCCTTACATCACTTCGGACATCAATACCTAACAATTTTGTGTTCCAAACCCCTGTCTGTCCTGAGCCCTTTCCTCCATTCTGTTTGCACTGTCTTTTTTTTAGGTTCTGACTTTTTTTTGCCAAGCCTGTTATATTTACCTCTTGCCAGTTCTCAACCAACCCCAGCCTTTTGGCTTCCCAGGCTACTGGCAGAACACTGATGTCAAGGTAAACTTCTAAAATGTAAATCTAGTCATGTCACTCATCACTCACCTGCCTTAAAAATGGCCCAGGTTTAACAACAGAGTTCAAAAGAAGCAGCCAGACAAGAAAGAACACTTACAGCAGGTTAAAAAATAAGTAGTGTTTGGATGCACACTAGGGGGCTGCATTAGTATCATATCACTGCTGTAACAAATAATCAGAAACTTCGTGGCTTAAAACAACATGAGTTTATTATCCTACAGTTCTGGAGGTCAGAAGTCTGAAAAGGATGTTACAGAGCTAAAACCAAGGTACTTTTTTGTTTGTTTGTTTGTTTGTTTGTTTCTGAAAGCAGTAGGGGAAAATTTGTTCTTTCTTTTTACATCATTTAGAGACTGCCTACATTCCTTTGATTATGGTCCCTTCCAGTAATCAGATCACTCTGACCTCTACTTCTGTCCTTACGTCTCATTCTTTGACTGCCCTATCTCTTGCTTTCACTTATAAGAACACTTAGGATCACATAGGGCCCACCCAGATGATCCCAAGACAGTCTATCCCAAGATCCTTACTTTAATGACATCTGCAAAGTCCCTTCTGCCATGTAAGGTAAACTTTTTATACAGGAGGTATTGAAGATTAGGACATGAACACTGCAAAATGGGTGAGTGGGCATTATTCTGACCACCATAGGTGATAAGATCATAAGGAAACCCAAGGAAGGAAAGACTATGAAAGTCAAAACAGAGTTTACCTCAATGAGGAAGGAAAGGATCACAGTTAAAAAGAAATATGCAGAAACAGGCTTCTAGGGAGATAGAAATTTTCTGTTTCCTCAACCAGGAGGTGGTTTTGTGACTATTCACTTTAAAGCATGGTTTAAGCCATACATTTACAATTTAAGCATTGTAATATAGGTGTTTATTTCACATTAAAAAAAATGATCATAAAACCTGCCTGAAGGTCTGCATTATATTATTCTGGATAGCTGGTCCTCCCAAAACAGTGTCAGCTTCTCTTTCTAGCCTCATCTCTAAGCATTCCCTGCACTTCCTTCTGGTTTCCCTCCCTTCCCTCAATTTAGATTCTACTTCAGCCTCACTGACCACAGGATACTCATTTATACCTTGTATATTTGGACACAGGTTTCTCACTGCTTGTTCTGGTTTTATCTGGTTTGCCTGGTGAACACTGTCACATTCATTAAGCCCGAGGCAAATAGTACATATCATGTTAACCCCTCCCTGAACTGTGCCCCCACTCTCTTCCAAAGACTCAGGTGGTCCAACTCCTATGCCACCACCACATTTCATTCATAATCCATCATTGCACGACCATGTATGGTGAACTGATATTTATATCTCTATTTTCCCAGAAAATCTCCAAACAAATTTAGAGCATCTTTTTCTTAACAAAGTGTTTGGCATACATTTTATACTTAATAATTTGTTTTTGTTTTTGTTTTTATGATCCTTTTTACTGTGTGAGAAAAGCTACAGGATAGGGTTGGGGCAGGTGGAGGTTGATTAAAATGGAAAGAAGCCAGGTTCACACAGTCACATTCTAGGTCCACCAAGTAGGATGTAAGGAATTGCAGTTTTGAAAATAGACTTAAATTCAAAGCATGCAGATAATTTATATATAGTTGATTATTCACAGTAATGGTCTAGAAAGTTACAGGGAATACAGAACCATTGTTCCAAGCAAGAGAAGCTCCTGAATAATACAACAGAGACTTTTAGGTAAGTTTTTAAAAATTTTTTTGTGTGAAATAAATATCTACATTAAAAATGTCTAAGGTATCCAAATCAGAAAAGAAGTAAAACTATCTCTATTTGCAGATGACATGATACTATTTATAGAAAACCATAAAGCCTCCACTAAAAAACTGTTAGAACTAATAAATTCAGTGAGTTTGCAGGATATAAATCGACATAAAACATTAATTAAATTTCTATACACTAGGGGCGCCTGGGTGGCTCGGTGGGTTAAAGCCTCTGCCTTCGGCTCGGGTCATGGTCCCAGGGTCCTGGGATCGAGCCCCACATCGGGCTCTCTGCTCAGCAGGGAGCCTGCTTCCACCTCTCTCTCTCTCTGCCTGCCTCTCTGCCTACTTGTGATCTCTATCTGTAAAATAAATAAATAAAATCTTTAAAAAAAATTTTCTATACACTAGTAACTATCAGAAAGAAAAATTAAGAAAAACATCTCATTTACAAGTGTATCAAAGAGGAAAAATATCTAGGAGTAAATTTAACCAAGGAGGTGAAAGACCTAAAGACGGGAGAGTATAAGACACAAATGAAAGAAACTCAAGAGGACGTAAATAAATGGAAGGATATCTCACGCTCATAGAATAGAAGAATTAATGTTGTTAAAATGCTCATACTACCCAAAGCAATGTATGGATCTAATGCAATCCTTACCAAAACAAAACAAAAAAAAAAAAAAAAGGAAAGAAAGAAAGAAAAGAAAAAAGACACATGAAAAAATGTTCATGATCATTGGCCATTAGGGAGATTCAAATCAAAACCACATTGAGATACCACCTTACACCAGTTAGAAGGGCGAAAATTAAGAAGACAATAAACAACAAGTGTTGGAGAGGATGTGGAGAAAGGGGAACGCTCTTACACTGTTGGTAGGAATCTAAGTTGGTGCAGCCACTTTGGAAAACAGTGTGGAGATTCCTTAAGAAATTAAAAATAGAGTTACCCTATGACCCTGCAATTACACTACTGGGTATTTACCCCAAAGATACAGATGTAGTGAAAAGAAGGGCCATCTGTACCCCAATGTTCATAGCAGCAATGGCCACAGTGGCCAAACTGTGGAAAGAGCCACGATACCCTTCAACAGATGAAAGGATAAAGAAGATATGGTCTATATATACAATGGAATATTATGCCTCCATCAGAAAGGATGAATACCCAACTTTTTGTATTAACATGGAAAAGACTGGAGGAGATTATGCTGAGTGAAATAAGTCAAGCAGAGAGAGTCAATTATCATATGGTTTCACCTACTTGTGGAGCATAAGGAATAACATGGAGGACATTAGGAGAAGGAAAGGAAAAGTGAATTGGGGGAAATTGGAGGGGGAGACAAATCATGAGAAACTGTATACTCTGAGAAACAAACTGAGAGTTTAGGACAGGAGAGAAGGCGGGGTTAGGTGAGCCTGGTGGTGGGTATTAAGGAGGGGACTATTGCATGGAGCAGAGTGTGGTACATAAACAATGAATCTTGGAACACTGAAAAAATAAAATAAAATTTTAAAAAATTCCAATGACATTTTTTACAGAAATAAAACGAGCAATCCTAAAACTCGTATGAAACCACAAAAGACCCCAAATAGCAAAAGCAATCTTGAGAAAGAAGAACTAACCTGGAGGCATGGGCTACCTGATTTCAAACTATATTTCAAAGCTAAAATAATCAAGAGTATAGTAGTAGCACAAAAATAGACACATAGGTCAATGGAATAAAAATCCCAGAAATAAAACCATATGTAAATGGTCAATTAACACATAGCAAAGAAGCCAAGAACATGCAATGAAGAAAAAACAGTCTCCTCAATAAATGGTTGAAACTGTACCCATTTCTTATACTATACACAAAAATCAACTCAAGGTGGTCATGTAATACCTGAAACCATTAAACTCCCAGAAGATAACATCAGCAATATGCTCCTTGACATCAATCTTATCAATGATTTTTAAAATATGACACTGAAAGCAAGGTCAACAAAAGCAAAAATAAACAAGTGTGACTACATCAAACTAAAAAACTTCTGCATAGCAAAGGAAAACATTACCAAAATTAAAAGGCAACCTACTGAATGCAAGAAAATATTTGCCAATCATTTATCAGATAAGGGGTTAATATTCAAAACATTTAAAGAACCCATATAAGTCAGTAATAAAAACACAATATGATTAAAAAATGGGCAACAGGTCTGAATAGACATTTATCCAAAGAAGATATATAAATGGCCAACAAGTACATGAAAAGGTGTTCAATATCACTAATCATCAGGGAAATGCAAATCAAAACCACAATGAGATGTCACCTCACACCTGTTAGAATGGCTACCTATTATCAAAAACACAAGAGATAACAAATTCTGGCAAGGCTGTGGGGAAAAGTAAACCCTCTACACTGCTGGTGGGAATGTGATTGGTGCAGCCACTATGAAAAATAGCATAGAGGTTCCTGGAAAAATTAAAAATAGAACTACCACATGATTTGTCAACTCCACTTCTGGGTATTTACCCAAAGGATACAAAAACACTAACTCAAAAATATATCTGTACCCCTATGTTCATAGAAGTGTTATTTACAATAGTCAAGACATGGAAACAACTTGAGTAACATAAATGTCCACTAATGGATATATGGATAAGGAAAACGTAATACACACACACATATATCCATATATATATCTACATATATATAGATATATATATGGATATGAATGCCTATGTACATGTATGGATGGATGTGTGTGTGTGTGTGTGTGTGTGTGTGTGTGTGTTAAATATATGTATACATGTGTGGTGAAATAGTACTCAGTCATGAAAAAGAAGAAAATCTTACCATGTGGACCAGGAGCACATTATGCTAAGTGAAGTAAATCAGACAGAGAATGACAAATACTGCATGATCTCACTTCATGTGAAATCAAAACAAACAAACGAAAATCATACATAGAGCAGATTTTTGGTTCCCAGGGCAGCGGTGGGCAAAGTAGGCAGAGGGGATCAAAAGTTACAAAGTTCAGATTATAAAATAAATAAATCCTGGGGATATAATGTACAGCATGGTGACTACAGTTAATAGCATTATATCACATATTTGAAAGTTGTTAAGACAGTAAATCTTAAAAGTTCTCATCACAAGAAAAAAATGTATAATTCTCTGTGGTGATAGATGCTAACTAGATTAATTACATCACTGAGCAATATATATGTGTGTATATATATGCAGACTCATTATGGTTTATACCTGAAACTAATACTACATTATATATCAATTATATTCTGATTTAAAAAAAAAAAAAAAGAAAGAAAGAAAGATACAAGGCTTGTGATCTCTATCATATGTCTCATTGAATTCACCAGTCTGGAAGAAAGGGAAAAAAAAAGGCATAAAATGGTACTGAACCATTGGTCCTAGGGGAAATTCAGGGTTAAGTACCTATGAACCTCTGGTAGCAACATTTTCCTCAGCCAATCAATACATAACCTTGTTTTGGTGTATTTCTGCTTAAAGATACCTTATTTAATATACAATAATAAATGTAAAATATTTAATATATACTTATTTAATATGTACCTTGAACTCTTAGCCAGTAGTTCTCTAACTCATGCCTGAACAAAGCTTACCCAACAAACATATTTTCTCACAAAGTGAATCATAGCCTTCCTGTGCTGAGGAACTCTTAGCTAGCCTTTCAGCACTGTGTTTGCCCGCTACTTTGTAACAGAAAAATCATCAACACAAAAACAGAAAAATGAAATAATGTGGTACTCAATGTACCCCTATAAGGACACTTGTTTATAGTATGAGGACCAAAACAAGAGGCAGAATGTCTGGTCACCCTATTCAATATCAGCTGGGAATACCCACATCTGGAGACCAACATTTTTTGCCACTCCACGAGTGTCCATGTTCACAAATGACCACTCACGCAGCTGAGACTGACTTGGGGAGGACACACAATTTTTACCAAGTAGGTAAATTTGCAAATACCGAATCCACAAATAGTGAGGATTGACTATACATTATTTTAATTTTACTGTCCTCCCCACTACCTAACAGTTGAAACTAAGACGTAGAATATTGATTAACCTAAGATTACATTGTTGGTACTTGTGAGAGGCAGGATTCAAACCTCTACAGCTCTGGTTGGGGCCAACATCTGTGCTCTGCCCCCTGCAGGCCAGCTATCATCCTGCACAGTGGTTTATGAAGAATGAGTCTTTAGAGCTGAGAGGTATGGGATTTGTGCTATTCATGGCTTCTTTTGTTCATTCTCTGACCTCATAGAATATTTACCTTGCTTGACTCTTATTTTTTAAGTTTATTTATTTTTATTTTAGTAATCTCTACACCCAACATGGGGCTTGAACTTGCAGCCTTGAGATCAAGGGTCTCATATTCTTCCAGCTGGGCAAGCCCGGGATTCCTAGCTTGCTTGACTCTTAACAAAATTCTACAAGAACACCATCACTGCATTTACCTACCTTCACTGATTTTTAGTTCTCATTCATGTCAGTAATAGATTATTTAAAGGAACTACTCTTTCTTACTCACTGTAAGATGTTCCAAAAAGATAAATGTAATTTGAAAATATTCACAAACCTGACACCTGAGAGTTTATTAATCATTTTTCATTAATAATTAATAGAAACTCAGTTAAGATTTACTGTTCTTCTTCAGTAGAGTATATTGACTTTATTGAACTTGGATCTTTACAAATCATAAAAGTTTATGCTTTCCTTGAGCGTGTCTCACACTTCCAGAGATAGAAGAGCCCCAGGAGAAGGAGAGAACTAGTGTGCAGAAACCATTCTGTGTGAATCGCCAGCCCACAGAACAGGGAAAGCTTCAAGATTCTTCTATGTGCATATCTCCACCTCTGGCCCACTTTCCATTTAGCCACAGATCAATGGGAATTAAGCAATTTCACTATTGATTTATCATGCAAAAAAATTTCCATAATAAATATTCCAGTGTAAATGTTCATTATAAGCAAAATATTCCTAGATACTCATTTTATGAAATGTAACAGTCATAAGCCAAGATGACCACAGATCACAACTCCTGGCTAAGCTATCATTTGACCAGAAGATCCTGGTTTGGACTCAGCTTCCAATAACTATTATGCTGTCAACCTCCCCTTCTTAATGTTCTCTTTAATCTGATTATGATTATGATCTTCATATGATCAAATTCTAGAATTACACACAAAGACAACCAGATAATTGTGTAATGACTATTAAGAACAAGGTTGTTCCAAGATATTCAAATAAGCTGAATGTACATCAGCTCTATCCATCCTCAAATCTCTATCATGTTACATCCTAATCCCTTCTCTTACTTCTTAAGGAATAGAAATGAAATGAGAAATAAATAGTTAGCACCTAGTTAGTGAAGTATTAGGCTTAAATCCTTGACGTTTTTTATAGCAGGTTTTTTGCTGTATTATTATTACATTATATTGATCATTAGCAGATCCTCATCTTGAGTATCCCTCAGAAGTCAATCAATCAGACAACAGGTCAACCTTTTACTTCATTCCTATTGGAATGAAAACTGAATGTCTCCATCTTCTGTACTTGACATTTACCAGGTAAAAATTCCCCTGCCTGCCCCACTCTGATTGATTCAAGAACTCCAAAGCTATCTTAAGTTGTTCTGATGAGTCAATATCTGAGTTTTTACAATTTGATTACAATTCTAAAAATGACAAACATCCTTTTACTCTGCATGCCAGTTTCAGTTAAGAAAATATTTATGTAATCAGCAACGAGCACAGAGAATATAAGAAGTCATTAATGACAAGTTATTTTATGTGAGAGATTGCAGAAGGGTCAGATTCGGAGCTTAAGCAAAAGTATTTTCCTGTAACTTTTCTCCAAATGAGCACATTAAAGTCAGAGAAAGAGCAATGCTTTCACCATAATTCATAGTTTTCTGAAAGCTAAATGACCTTTTTAAAAGATTCTTGGCCTCAAGATGTGATAAAAATGGAAGGGATATGAATACCTACAATTCAGTAATGAATTGTAAATGGCTTAGTAATCCACTTCCAGTGCTCACAGATCCTGTCCCAAAAGCATCTATTCATATATATAAACCATCCAACAATAGCTCCTTCTACTGGTTTCTGAATTCCATATCAAATTGAAAAATTATTCTGGTTATTAAAAAAAAAAAACCTTTCTTAGAATGATTTTGGTACATTTCTTTGCTGTTTACTGCAGCTAATTTAAAATTCATTCTAACATTTCAAATTGTATGTTATAGATAAAAATAAATACATTATATTAGTCAGGCTGCTCCATTAACTTCACATTTTAAGAAAAAACATCGAACACTGCAGTCTTTTTCCTCTTTCCCAACAGGAGTGTCTAAAGGTCTCACACTGTGGTCAGAATGGGGAATCTACACCCTTCCAGGTCGTCAGATACGTTGTTTGTCACTCAGAGCCCCACTCCACAAAAGACACATTAAGAGGATCATATCCATACTCATACTGGTGGAGGGGTAGAACTCAGCTGAGTTCTACTGCTTGAACTTCAAGCCCCTCAGGAAAACAAAAACAAAAACAAAAACAAAATGAATAGTACAATAGCAGGGGGCTTTTAAGTAGGGGACCTGGTTTTCACTCAGGGGCTTTTAAGTTCTTCATCCCTGTCTCTCTCCAGTTATTGCAATCATTAAATGAAATTACCTTGAGATGTTCTCACACATAACCCAATTAGATCTGGATCTCAGGAGGCCAGGCCTGGGTGACAACATTATATAAAACTCCCCTGGTGATTCAGTGTTGGGGACCAGTGAGTTGAAGTATCTCTCTTGCTATTCTTTCTTGTAGACGTTTGATCTACAAATACACAGGCATGGAACATTGTGTAGTTAGATGGAAAGCTCTTCCTAAGCAGTCACTGAGGCATAGTAAATGATCTCCAGGAACAAGAGCTGAATCTTGAAGAGAATCCTGGGAATCCACATGTAAGTGGGCAAAAATGCCCTGCTAAGATGCCTGTGGCCCAGACAACTTTTGATCTAGTATAGGGGCAGCTCTGTAATTATGGACAAGATAGATTAGACAGCAAGGAGCTATCTGATTGAACAATGGCATAGCAACAACTGAAGCAAGGATGGGAAAAAAGGGCTCCACTAAAGCACTCATCATACATCCTGCTTCCTTCGCAAGGAGGCATCTGGGAACAGATTGACTCCTTTTGAACTAAGCAAACCTCATAGTACTTGACCAGCTAAGGAGCTGGGCCAAGATGAGAAGTGATAAACCCAAGAGAGGTACTGGATTTCCTCTAATATAGCACCTTTTAAAATCATTGCATAACATATTATTATATATTACATAATCTGTGAATTACCAGGTATACAGTCATTATGTATACAATTGCAAAAAAAAAGGTGATTTAAAAAATTGACTCTGGACACTTCTATCCCTAAATGATATAAAGAGCATCTCTGTAGATAGTCTCCCATTTAGGATAACATTGTCGGGCCTTTGTGTTATAAAAACAAAAACCCCAAAGCATCAGCTGGATGATAAATGTGTGAGACTAAAAGAAAAATATTGTTCTATATCATGTTCCACATTATGATTGTATTATGATTTATTTATCCATTCCTTACCAAGGGGTATTTCTGCTGTTTCTAATTTTTTGCTGTTAAATATAAATATAAATGTGTGTGTGTGTGTGTGTGTGTGTGTGTGTGTATGGTGTTATAGGACAATGCTTCTTAACTTTAATAGGCATGTAAATCATCTTACTAAAATACAGGTTCTGATTCAATATATCCAGGATGTGGCCTGAGAGTCTGCATTTCTACCTCATTCTAAGGATATCAACACTGATAAGTTTATAGAATATATACTTTCTTTAATTTTGATAGTTTCTAAAATGAGGATGAGAGGTGAGTCTTAAAAGTGAAAAGTAGAATAAAGAACAGTATTTTTTAACTCCATACACTTAGATCTTATTGGAATTTTTTCAATGCACACATTACTTTAGCAATTAAAAAAATAGAAATTTGAGGGGTGCCTGGGAGGCTCAGTTGGTTAAGTGTCTGCCTTTGCCTCAGGTCATGATTGCAGGGTTCTGGGATTGGGCCCCACATCGCGCTCCCTGCTCAGCAGGGAGTCTGCTTCTCTCTCTCCCTCTGACCCTCCCCCACTCATGCTCGCGCGTGTGCACATGTGCACACGTGTGTGTGTGTGTGTGTGTGTGTTCGCGCGCGCTCTCTCTCTCTCTCTGTCTCAAATAAATAAATAAAATCTTTTAAAATATGGAAATTTGACACAAGCAGTCAGATAGTTTTAATAAATTAGCGAGTAATAACGAGGTAATAACCAGGTAGTTCTCTCCCATTCTCTCGGATACAAATGAATTTTTCAACATTACCGTAAAACTTCTAGAGATTCTTATTTTTCTGTTTTCCTGACTGTACTTTAAACTGACCTCTTTCAGGCATTTTTCCAACCTCCTGTCTGGTGGCCCCACAGCTTCCACCTCTTTGCAAAATGCAAATATCTCAAAAGGTCATGGGTTTTGGGGAAGGTGAATAATGGAATTTCCTGCTTAAGACAGTGCAACTACTTATAGGACATCTGAAGAGTCAGATATGCCATGAAGAAACCCCAGGATGGCCAAATCCATTTTTCTGTAAAACCCTTCCGTGACCTAGCCTACAGAAAGTAGGTCCAAGCAAATTCCAGATGTTAAATTCATCTTAGGTGAATGACTAATCTTTATTCCATGTTAACTTTTTTTTTAATTTAAATCTTTTTCTATGAGTTTTTTTATTGTAGGTTTTAGAAACCAGAGAAGTTCAAGATAGTTGGGGAAAGTCTCACTCAAAAGGTAGGTAAAAGTAGCATCTGGTTTTTAGAAAGAAAAATCTACAAGAAATATAAGAACCTAATTAGAGATTTGAAATCATTTTGATATTATAGAAAATCCAGGCTTACCTTAACGACCATACCAACATAAAAATATAGGGGTCGGCAACTAATTTGGTGATCTAATTAAATGCACTGACTGGTGCTAGATGACCTAGAGAGAGTTTTTCTAGTTGGAACTAGTTGGAACTAGTTTTTCACTTAGGTTCATCATAGTGTTCTTGAAAACTTGGAAACCTGCCACTCAAAATCATCTTTGCCTGCTTATTCATCAGTTAGTCCAAGTAAATGATACAATTGTTCCCCCAGTCCCTCGCAAGCAAAAACGGAGATGAAGTTATCTATGACTGGACCCTCAGCAATGTAAAGTTTGACATAACTGTTTTATTTCAAGACAGGTTGGCATTTTATTGGTTGAAACTTAGAAGACCCCAAGGAGGGTCAACGTTTATAAACTACAGAGTGGAACATAGGGATTTATTGGAACCATAGATCACACTTTAGATCTTTTGCAAAGACAATACCCTACCATTTATTTGGGCTGAGAATTGAATCATTTCCCAGGTTATAAGGACACACTTACTGAAACAAAAACAAGGTAGATTTGTCATTATAAGCAGAGAAGAAGGCAAATGCTAAAGGAGAGGGATGTGTGTGTGTGTGTGTGTGTGTGTGTGTTATAAGCATTTGAAATGTCTTGCAGGTATTTTAAACCTAACGTGGTCAGAGCTGAGTTCACCTATTGTTTCTCCTCAGGCTTTATAAATAATATTGTGTAACATGCTGATAACCGAAACCATAGAAGGTTAGTAATATTAGTTAGTAGTGAGGTGCTATGATGATGCATATCACAAGTAGATTGAGACTGACTTTTGATTCACTGAGACAGTTTTAACTATTCATATACCACGTGCTATCCTTTTTTACTCTTATTTCTACCTTCTCATCACTCTGACAAAGTGATCACAAATGAACAATTATTCCATAAAAGAATTATAAACAGCAACCTTTCCAGATTCAATGGGAGACTCTGAAATTGGAAACTGGGTTTCAACCAAAGATGTATGCTGGAGTAGCTACAATAAACTGAAACTATTAAGGCTATTTGCAAACTAAGTGGATGTGTCTTTGTTAAAATTTGATGTTTATTTTTAATATGGTTGCCTGCCCTT
Organism: Enhydra lutris kenyoni; assembly: GCF_002288905.1. NCBI lineage: Eukaryota > Metazoa > Chordata > Mammalia > Carnivora > Mustelidae > Enhydra > Enhydra lutris. Next base: position 30,337,208 of record NW_019154085.1, on the reverse strand, counting down.
CTCTATTTGAACAGCTCATTACACCTTAAATATAAACCACATGTGCACTAGAGCATTTATGTAATTTTCTAGGGTAAAGAATTTGGGCTGTGATCCAACACTAAAATATATTACTTTAATATTTATTTGCATCTGTTTGGTATTGTCATGACCCATACAATACGGAATCATCTTGCTTTCCTTTCAAAAAAATTAAAAGGAAGAAAACTCTGTTTACAGAATACTAGTCAAGTGGATTTGAAAAGCTTCATTTAAGATTCAGTTCCTCTGTAGATATTAGTATCATAAGCATTGATGAAGAATAATGTAATGAATGATGAGTTTTGAACAATACTATGGCTGATTTGGTAAAGCTATGTTTTTGGCTTAAACAATAGGATGTTTGATCAAATCAACCACAGGGAAGGAAATGGTATTGCAAAAGATGAGTTTCTAATTGAGATAGACAATAAACTGTATATCAGAAACAGCTGCAGGGAAATGGATCCCATTGCATTTTTACATGTTAATATGTTGAATTTCCACATTAGACGGTCACAATTTTTTGTTCTAGCACATCCAGGTGCCTTTACATCTGTGTAGTATATTTAGAAAGGAAGAAAAATCAAATGGAAAATACATTATATTCATAGCTTTCCCTTTTTTGGCTTTTCCTTATTAATTTCATCACCATTATAAGCTATGAAGATGAGACCAGATCCTTTGGCAATGACATTACTACTAGTTCAGATATCATGGTCCTCTCCCTTTTCCATGCAAAAGGACATGCACTCTGATTCAATGACAGATATCTACACTTAACTTTATGTAGTATTTTGAAAGAAGTCAGGCATCAGGATGCCTGAGGGGCTCAGTCGGTTAAGCATCTGCCTTCATCTCAGGTCATGATCACGGGGTCCTGGGATCCAGCCTCATGTTGGAGTCCCTGCTCAGTGAGAAGTTTTCCTCTCCTCCTCGCTCTGCCCCTCTCATGTGCTCATGCTCTCTCTCCCTCAAAAAATAAATAAAATCTTAAGAAAAAAAAAAAGTCAGGCAACAAGATTTATTTCTTTGCAGAAGGTACTTATATTAAGCAAGGTAATGCTGGGTAACAAATTCACCCCAAATCTCAGTGACTCCCTGCTATAAAGGTTTCTATATTGCTGATATGAATGTCTGTGTTTCCCCAAAATCTATATGTTGAGATCCTAATCCCCCAGCGTGACATGTGGTGCTGAGGAGGTAATTAGGTCAAGAAGGTAAAGTTCCCATCAATAGAATTACTGCCCTCATAAGAAGAGACACAAGAAAGATGATGTCTCACAGCCAAGTGGGAATGCAGTAAGAATACAGCCATCCACAAACTGGGAAGAAAACACTCACCAGACACCAGATCTACCCTTACCTTGACCTTGAATTTCCAGGTTTTGGCACTGTGAGGAATAATTTTTCATTGTTGTTTAAGCCACCCAGTCTTGGTATTTGTTATAACAGCCCAAACTAAGATAATTGCTCATACTACCCACTTAGCATAGGGACGCTTTGTTCCACATTTACCAAGGGCTCTGGTTTGGTGACACTCATCATCTTATAATGTCACCATGTCAACACATGATGTTCAGGGTTGTCACATCAGGGGAGAGAGCACAGATAACTCACCCTTAGTCCCTCAAATCTGCAGTAACAAGGATTACTTTCACTCACAGGACATTGGCCAGAACTGATCCTATGATCCCATACCAACTACAGCAGAAGCTAGGAAATGGAGGGGAGTAATTGAATTTAATGAACGTTATTGTCGCTATCATAATGCTTGCTTTCATCTGTGATCAGAAGGCTAAAAAGCCCAAATCAATTATCACTTTCAACAGGATATATTGTGTTGGAAGTCAATATCATCTCTTTACACATTACCAAATATTGCGTATCTATTAAATCCAGTTTTTAATTTGCTATGAAATCATTATAATTTTTAAGAAACCCGAATGTAAATTTGTATATCATTCACAAAAAAAAAATTATTTTTCTACTGGATAACTCTCTTGGATATTTGCAGTTTATTTCTTTTTTCAAATTCCTTTTATATGCATATCCAGTGAGCCTCTTGGTACAAAAAGAAACAAATCATAAAATTAGTGAAAACACTGACAATTTCTGTGAATGGCCTCCAAAGGCACAAAACTTATCATGAGCCATCTTCATAACATGAAATAATACATGCATTGATATCAGCTCCCACTTTGGATATAACTAATTAAACTCATTCTCTTTAAGTAGAAAATAAGTTTTAAGCCAGCATTTATCAGTGGGCTTGGTGAGAATGGATCAACAAATCCTAAAGGGAAGTTTACTGCACATTGATCTCAGGAAAGACCTGGGATTCAGCAAAAACTTGAGAAATTCAGGCTGAAATGAGGGGACGAGAAAAAGCGTGTGACTATCTGAAACGTGCCCATGAAAAGAACATGAGAAATAGACCAGTATAACTAAAAGTATTAGCTTCTGTTCAAAAATATTAAGAATATAGATATCTACACTTAACTTTGGGTAGTATGTTAAAAGAAGTCAGGCAAGAGGGTACAAAAAAAAAGAAACATAGATTAATGGGGGGGGAGCTTATATTAAAACAGAAAGAGCAAAGAAATGAGAGGAGATATAGACTAATAGGTCAGAGATACACATGTCACCACTTAAAATATGAATGTCCACATTCATCTACACAGGAAAGAACAGTTTAGAATAAGAATTCTGTTCACATATCATTTCTTTAGGCAAATGACTTGTTGTTTTAAGGGAAAGGATTTTCTTGCCTTCAAAAATGTTTTAGTGCCATAGAGAAAATGTAAACTGTGTTTAAATTTCCATAACCTCTACATTTTATGGCAGGGACCCAGATCCTATTAACAGTTTTCTATTTCAACACCTGTTATCAAATCATAACATTTTAGTTAAAATGGCAAATGATTCTCTTTCACAATGTGAGTGTAAATGAACTCTGATTTAGAATCATTTCTGTAATTATTTTTCCATAATATGGACATTAATGGCTGCTTAGTCTTCTGACATGACCTAAACACACACATCAGATCTTTATGCATTATGTTAAAGTAAGTTGTATATATTTCTATCTCTGCCACTGGAACTTAAGTTTTTTGAGGATAAGGTCAGCCTTATTCTTCTCTAAATTAGCTCTGCACATTGAATAAACATTGTACACATAATCCCAAAGTGAACAAGGATTTGTTTTATTGATGTACCATGGCTCAGTTTTGGTTTAGAATCTCTTGGTGAAAGACAACTTTCTGTCCATCTTTGGTAAAAAAAAAAAAAAAAAAAACCAAAAAAAAAACAAAAAAAACCACACACACACATAAACAACAACAAAAAAAAAACCCTTAAGCCCAAGATAATTAAGCAAATTTTGCTGGGAACTGTTCCTTAGAGATTTCTCAGTAAAATGGGGATATAATGCCTATCTTCTCAGATTAACATGATCATTAAATGTTATTTTAAAAATTTATAGCTCAGTGCCTGATTTTCTATGGGTTCTCCATAAAGAAAGATAATATCTAATAAGAGAATACATTCTCCTTACCAAAAGATATAAAAGTCACAAAGCCTTGACTGTGAAGTGTGAAGTGGCCATAAAATAATCCCCAAAGAGAAATAATCACTAAAAAAAGGTTAAAGTTCAGGACTTTAAATTTCAACAATTCTAAACTACTTAAACAAAATTAAGAAAAGATAAGAGCCAATCATGCCACCTGCTTAAAAATTTATATGGAAATGAAAAAAAGAGAGAGAGAGAGAATTTAGATGGAAATAGGGAGAACACTTAGGAGGCTTTCCAATAATGCAGAACAGAGCTGATGGTCACATGGACCACAGGGATCACAGTGCACTAGTGACAAGTGGGTAGACTCAAGATACCTAGAAGGTAGACCCAACCGTATATCCCAAAGATTAGAATGTGGGATGTAAGAGAAAGTAGGGAGGTGAGACATTTGACTTAATGAAGTTTCCATTCACTCAGATAGAAAGACTCTAAAGGAAGTGGGTTCACAGAGTAAATCAGGAATTTAGTTGGAATTTTAAGAGTTGTTAAATTTTAAGAGTTGAGATGCCTAATAGGGATGTTCCTTCAAGCAGAGATCTTCACGAGGCAAAATCACCAGGATACATTTTATAAAATTATCTTTCTAACCATAGTAACCCCAAAAGAGAATCCAATTTTTTTAGGTGAACAAATGTTCAGTGAAATAAAACAATTTTATTCCCAGTTACCTGGGAATCAGAAAACTAAATGTTGATCTCCTCACAAGCTATGAATTTCACCATGTAATTCCCCCATTCTTAAAATAACAACAACAACAAAACAAAACAAGAAAAAATAATACCCTGGGCCTCCATTTTCCCATCTGCAGTTCTGTGAAATATGTCCTTTGAGGTTCCATTCTAGAGCTGTGCTGCCCAAAACATCTCTTGAACACTTGAAATGTGGCTAGCACAACAGAAGTGCGTGCTAAACTTCTTAATCTTTTTAAATTTTAATTAATTTAAGTTTATAGTCACCTGAGGCTAGTGGCTACCATACCAGATGGCAAAGATAAAGAACATTTCCATCAGTGCAGAAATTTCTATTGAACAGTGTTGTTCTTGAGACCGTTCAGAATTTGGGGAAGAGTTCTTACCTCCTGGGCAGATGCTGACTATGCTTTTTAAGGAAATGGTATAGCCACCTTAAACTGAATATATATGTTCTGCAACAGATACTAAAAAAAAAAAAAAAACAACACTGACAGTTTAATTAAGACAAACAAAGCGAAAACATTTGTATGTGGTGACTACATGAATAAGATAAAGAGATTGTAACCTGAATGGGTTCTGAAGGTCATTAACACCAAAAGAACAAAAGGCACTGCTTTCTACAAGAACTACTATGTGACATTTAGGAAAACAATATTACTAAATGCGATATGGTTAAAAAAAAAAAAAAAAAAAAGAAGGAAGTAAAAGAAGGCCCCAGAGAAAATAACATGTTTTTGTGCAGTATTTTTCTATTTTACATCGTATAGTGTTCATACCATTAACATCAACATAGTTATATTATCTTTAGACTTCTAGGTGAAATTTTAGAAAATACGTAGCAAGAAAATAGTTTTGAAAGTGTTTTAAGTTCTTTGGTACAATTTGGTCATTTTGATAGTCATCACTCACTTAAGTACTTTAGTGTACATATATCAACAAAAATTCAACAAGAAGCACAAATTTTAGGAAACCACAACTGAAGAATAAATCATATTTTTGACCTCACAGAAAATAAATAAATATATAAATAAATATATATATATATATATATATATATATATGCATCCGAGATACATATATATGTGAATTCTTATAAGCCCTTCTCCAGTCACATTTCTCTCCCTCCTTCCCAAGAAGTAACCACCATTTTGACTTGGTGTTTATCATTTCCAGTCATGCTTTTAACTTTTACTATATATGTATCTATAAACAAAGACAGAATTCTTCAAGTGGGCCAAAGCCCATAATGTGTTCCTTGGATGACTAGATTCTTAACTGGGAGAGAGTTTACATGCGTATAAAACATGGATGTTTCCCAAAACCAGATGACTTCTGAGACATGTTTCCAAGTAGCCTACTGAGCCAGCGATTGTAAAGTCTGTCTCTGGAGGAAACAGCAAACGTGTATTTATTTAAACTCACATATGAAGATCATTCTGAGGTAGGGCAGAGGAATGGAAGGACATAGTTTCAAGCAAGGAATACCATGGCTGTCTTCACAAGAAAAACAAATCAAAGAACTGAGGAAATCATCCAACCACTTAAAGATTGTCTAGAGGCAAACCTGTAACATGGCTCAGTCCTTTCTTTGAACACCCAGACCCTCTACTAAGGATCTAGTTCTCTCTTTTCCACCCCACTCCCTCTTCCCTTGGTGGATTCAGTGTTAGCAGCTCAAGTGCTCAGGGCCCCTTGGTTCTCCTTCCCATATTTGAAAGGTTCAATAAATCATCCACCTATTCTGTTGGGTTCTCCAGAAGCAGATGCTGAGATAAAGATGTCACAGCAAGTGTCCTATTAAGGAAGTACTCCCAGGAAAACCACTAAAATTGTAAGGAAAGCAGGACAGGAACAAGGAAGAAGTCTGATTGTATGGACAAATTTTGGAGAGGAGGTTACTCCTTAGAATCACCCTCATCCTATTTGAAGCTGGGAGTTGGCCTTTCAAAGTCCCACCCCTGGCTGTGATTGGCAGAGGGCCACCAAGGAGAAGGACAGGAGTAGGACCTCAAAGTTCAGGCACTTCTAGCTCTCTGGACACCCAGGGGGACAACATGGCTTCCAAAGGTTCTGGTTCAGGTCACTGGAAATGAAGACCACAGCCAGAGGAAGGAAGCATAGAAAGGAGGTGAGGGCAGAGCACTGGTAATGTCCACCACATAGTACCTGGTGGGGTTGATGGATTATTGCATTTATTAGTGATCAAATCCTTGAGCTAATGAGTGAATTTAGAATTTCAGGAATCAGTATTTTAAGTTGAAAGACCTTTTAACATTTGTACTTCCAAAAAGCCCCCCAAATCAAACTATCAAGATAGACTTCAAACAGCTAGTGAATATGTCCAGCTTTGACTGAAAACCCACTGTGAGCTACATAGCTTAATTAAAACACTTTTTTACTCTTTTTTACATATAATGGCATATGGCTTCATTTTATTTCTCAAGTCAGTATTTATCCAATTACATCCTGAACTAAATTTGGTGTTAGACTTGACTTTGTACTTGGGGTCATTTCCCCATGACAGAACATAAACTTACAGTCCCATTCCCTTGCCTCAGTGGGTACACTCACATGGCAAGAGGGCAGCTCAAATCAGGCTTGCTTTAATATTCTTCACATGTTACAATAAACTCAGCTTTCCTGTGGCATCAGGAATCTAGTGACCAAGTAATATGCAAATTTAATCTAATCTGACCCCCCTCCCACCAAGGAAAGCCAGTATTCTAGGAAAAGGACCTCAGGTAATAAAAACGAATTGATAGAATGAGGTCTTCACCCACTTACCATACGTAGGAATATGTGGACTGGCAGCTTTGGGTAATTGCAAAATAAGGTGAGGCCAAGTGGAAGGGCCACAGCAAGAAAGCCACAACCAAACCGCCCTGGGAATTGCTTGTGTAAATTCACAAACTAGATTACCACCGTATGGACACTTTCAACATACATAAGTCAATTGGCATGCTGTGACTAAGTGCCATCTTATGGAAGTGGTATATGTCTACCCTATAAGAGGTATTTTGTCACAGACCCAATAAATACTTTATGGTATGCCAGGGGGAAAAAAGTCCCTCCAGGGGCTTGAGCAAAGGTATTTCTTAGTCATAATTCTGTCTATAGTCAGCTGCAAATATGCTCAGCATCGTTGTAACATTGTGTCCCGAACTGAACTAGAAAGAAGCTAGAGGCAAGTCCTTATAGGTAGTGTAAATAATACTGCAGCTGGGTGGAGGGGAGGGAATAGGTTGAAAAACAAGTTTATAATCTTCAGTTCATTGCCCTGTTCTTTATTCTACAGTCTCTGAAATATTTTTAGTCTTTATTGTTTTTTAATTTTTAATTGAGTCTTTTCAAACATTTACAGAAAATTAAATAACAGCTAGGTATTTGCCATCACTATTAAATCAGTGTCCTTTTCTTGTTTATGATGTAATTTGTTAGAACTATTAGTTAAAATGTAATCTGATTTTTAATGGAGTTATGTTTTTTGGATGTTAAGAAAGCCTTCCGTATCACAATATTATAAAAATACTTCCTGTAATTCCTTCTAAATGTTTAATAGTTTCTCTTCTCACATTTTGGAGTTTAATCCATCTGGGATTTGCTTCTCTATGTTAGAAATGGACCTAACTTTATTTTTTCAATATGGGTGGCATTTTTTAAATTTTTTTGAGAGTAGCCTATCCTTTTTCCACAGATGTTTGTGCCACCTGTGTCATAGAACTTATCTCATGTATGAGTAAATCTGTTACTGGGTACTCTTCTTCTGTCCCTAATCTGTTTGTCTATTTCTGTGTCAGTACCATATTGTTTATATTTCTAAGCTTCAATGTAAGCTTTGTGTCAGTTATGTCAAATTCTTTCCTTCCCTTCTTCTTAAGGTTCTCATGGTTATTTTGGCTCTTTGCTCTTCCAAAGAAAGGTTTTATGAGTTTGTGAAGTTCTATTATGAATTAGGTTGGGGGTTTCATTGTTATTATAGATTAATGTGAAAGAGAATTGCTGTGTTTATAGTATTGATTCTATCTCTAAAGAAATGTTATGTATTTTTGCATTTATTCAAGTATTCTTTTATGTTTTTCAAACATAAAACTTCAGATTTCTAATTTTCTCCATTTTGTCTTAGATTTATTCATAGGAACATATTTTGTTGCTGTTTTTAGTGGTACCTTCTTTTTAACTTACATTTTCTATATATTTGTTGTTGGTACACAGAGTACCATTATTTTTTTTGTGTATTAATCATGTATCCAGCAGCCTTATTGAACCTTTTCATCAGTTCTATTCACTTGTGGAATGTTCTTGATATCCTATACAAATGATATTAAAAGTGGAGAACAATAACTGTTTCTTCCTTTTCAATATTTATTTATTTTACTTACCACACTGCTTAGAACCTATCAGTCAATGTAGATTAGAAATAATGATAGTGAACATATTTTTCTTGACTTTGATAGGATACTAGTACCAATCCACCATTAACAATTATATTTGTTATAAATATTTGATAGGTGTCTTTATCCAAGTTAAGAAGTTTCACCCTTACTCATAATTTACTAAGAGCATTTTCTAATAAATTCCGGTTAAATTTTATCAGATGCTCTTTTAAATTCATATACTGGAATAATCACAAAGTTTTTCTTCTTTCAAGTGTTACTGTGTATTATGTATTATATTGTTATTGTGTACTCTAATGATAGATCTTGTTGAAATCAAAACCTCCTTGTAGTCATTAAATAAAATCTTTATTGTGATGGTTCATTTTTGACATACATTGCTAAACTTAATTCACCAGATTTTATTTATTATTTTTGTATCTATAGTCTCAATAAGATAGGTCTACATTTTTTTCTTGTATTGTTCTTGATTGGTTTTGTAAATAAGGTAAAATGGCTTCTTAAATAAGTTGAGAAGTTTTCCCTCTTTCTCTGTTTTCTGAAAGGACTTGTGCAGTTACTGCTTCTCTTGACATTTTGGTGAAAAACTACCTGAACACCATCTAGGCCTAAGGGGGTTGGGTCTAGAACTTTTACTACCAATTTGATTTTCCCATTTTCTGAATTATAGTTTTATTTTTCATTCACAAATTATTTAGAAGTGTGCTGTTTTTTTTTTTTTATTTCCAACTACATAGGAAAGAGGATTGATTTTCTATCTCTCTCTTTAATACTATTTTTGTTTTATGTGATCAGAGCAAATCATCTATGAAATTTTTTTTTATATTTGTGATTTGGTATGTGATCAATTTTCACAAAAGTTTTACATGTGTTTCTGAAGAATGTACATTCTTAAACATAAAATACCAAGTTCCATGTGTATTGCCCATTATATCAAGCTTATTAATTTCATTGTTTAAAATTTCTATATTTTTCCTAAATGGTACTAGCTAAACATATCAGTCCTTAATTTTTTGAAAATGTATTAAAATCATGTGTACTGAATTATTTGTCAAATTCTACTTGTAATTTGATGACTTTCAGCCTATATACCAAGCTCAAGCATCTAAATTGGCTCATACACATAAAATTTATTACTGCTGGCAACTACATAAATATTTCCCTTTTTTCTTGTGAGCTCAACTATATATTTTTAACATTTTAAACTATTTTACCTAACTTTTCTAAGTGGTTGTATTAAATGAATTTTCAAGTTTTTTCGTTTGAATCTGTCATACTTCCAGAAGCAGAATGCAATTGGAAAGATGGAAGAAGGAAGGAAGAAAGGAGGAAGGAAGGAAGGAAAAAAGGAAGGAAGGAAGAAAAAAATTACACTCTGAAAGATGGTAGGTTTCTGTATATTCCTCTGAATTCTCCTTTGTGTAGGTACTTTAGAAATTCCAGTGTCAGCCTATAGTGGGGAGAATGTATCTGAGAGTAGGGAGACTCACCCTGCCATATATGTCACTTCTCCCCCTCTTTTGGAATAGGGAGCTATCCTCACATAGGACTGTTAAAGAACCAATTTCCACTATACAATAAGAACAAGACTACAGGTAAACTGTTTTGATGTAATAAATGTTAGGAACCATCTCCTATGCCTACTAACCTAATTAGTTCATATTTGAAGCTTTCGAAGAAAGAACACTCTTAGGAGACTTCTGCTGGGTTTTTCTTTTCATGTGTGCTAATTATTATACCTACAATCACATAATCAACCTCTTGGGTTGCAAAGAAAAGCAAGGGTGTGAGTGGTTAATTGCAAATGCAAGTGGCCCATTGCTTGTGCAATCAGCAGACCTCCAGCATATTAAATTTAGTGCCTGGTTATAGCATAAATATTACAAGTGGCACAGGCTATCCTCTTAAAGCTGACTTCATATATTCACTTGGAATTTTCTCAAACTCTTCAACCCTCCGCAACATTCTTAAAAAGCCAAACAAAAACAGAATGAAAACGATTGCTGTCGTTGACAAACAATGATTTCATTCCTTCCACTTCCCAAGTTGTTCCCATCAGGTCCTTCAAACCAGAAGCTTTAAAATGAAAATGAACTTATAATAGATAAAGTTTGTATCTAGTTGTACTCTTTCAATGCTATCGTGTAATTCAATTACATCTTTTAAGCCAGTAAGAGCTGTTTTCAGTGTCGTTCGCTAAATTTATCACACCATATCTGAAATGGAAAACAGTAGTTAGCTGTGAGCACTGAGCTAATGGTGTTCTTTCCACTCTAAATCTAATGAGGCTCAAACCTCCACAATAGGAAATAACTTAACAACAATATTTATTTAGATGATGAGTCTGGTTCTCTGACCCATATAGTGATACACAGCAATATTGTAAATAGATATCTTCCAGATGGACATTAAAGCCCCAGCCCCATTCAGTCCAAGAGTGGAACTGACAAATTGAGAGGGCAAGTCTGGTTTATTTTTAAATTGACCTTAATAGTACTCAGATTAGTTAAATCAGTTTTGACCTCCTCTAAAAGAACCATTAGAAGTTACCTCTAGGAAATAATTTTCAAAAAGACAACATACCGTGACAGTGTTTAATTTGGTTCCAAAAATTAGTATGATTAGCCAGAAAATTTACATACAAGCTTGGCTTCTCCTGCATGACTTTGAGAAAGAGCTAAGCTTCATGAAGCCTCAGTTTCTCCATCTGCAAAATAGAAAGAGTAATCCCTAACCTTATTCCCCAGAAAGGAAGAATGAATGCTTTGTAATTCTCAAGTGCCAGAAAGAATAAGTTATTATTTTTGTTATTTATGGAGATTACTTAACACTGAAACAAATCATGGATTGTTATGAGACCATGGCTCAGTTAGATCTGTGATTGCATGTTTATGATGAACTTTTGACCTATGACTTGCCTTGACTCTTTGGTTAACAACTCCTACAGCCACGTGTGAAGGATCCTCTTTTGAGAGGTATGTGGGTGTGTTTTCCTCATATTTCCTGCAGATGTTTCAACTGAGTGTCAAAGTCAGGCCTCTTGGTGCCAGTCACGTGGGAATAAGCTGTCATTTTACATGACCCAAGATTAATCCACCCCCCCCTTCCTTTTTCTACTCAACTTCAATTTCTAGGTAAAGTTCAGAGTTTCATTTAGAGTGAAGTGTCTTGCCCAAGGCCAAGAAGGTATTAAATAGCCAACAAAGAATCCCACTCATCAATCCTGTCTTATTGTGGGGCCAATATTTTCTTTGAGCTGGAAGGCATCTCTAATTTCATATTGTCTCCAGCAGTTTCATGAGATCAGATTCATCAAACATATCCCAAATGATTAGGGCTGACAGTTCAAATGTTACTTTTAAGAATCAATGTCCAAAGTAACTTCATTTTAAGATAAAATTACAATTTATTTATTCCATTTTCTGTCCTTTTCATTTTACTACCACACACATAAAGCCTATAAGCCTAAGTATTAGAAACAAAAATCCCAGGGCGCCTGGCTGGCTCAGTGGGTTAAGCCTCTGCCTTCGGCTCAGGTCATGATCTCAGGGTCCTGGGATCGAGCCCCGAATCGGGCTCTCTGCTCAGCAGGGAGCCTGCTTCCTCCTCTCTCTCTCTGCCTGCTTGTGATCTCTCTCTGTCAAATAAATAAATAAAATCTTTAAAAAAAAAAAAAGAAAGAAAAGAAACAAAAATCCCTTAATAAACTAAGTAAGAGAGAGACCAAGGAATTAATGGCTTTTAAGGGATGTTTTCAAACTGGTCACATAAAGAGATTAACTCCAAAGAGATAAGCCATTGGTATTGCAGGCATGGGTATCAGAAGAGGTAGGATCATCCTACTATCCCTGGAATTATACCAGGTAGGACAGGAAGCCTCTATTTACTGTGCCACCAGGAACTGGGCCCAAGATAAATCCACCATCATGCCAAGTGCTCCTTCTCTAGCAGACAATGCTATTGAAAATGCATGTCTTGTGTTGAGACAGCCGTTGGGGAAATCATATGCAATAGCACAGAAACAATATGATGAATTCATTTTCATATTCTCACCTCTCTATTCTACTTTTAGCCCATAAACACTAGCTTGTAAACATCCAAGCATGATATAAGTCTGTTTTTGTAGTTTTTATAAGGTAATCTATTAAATCAGTGATCCTGTCCCAGCTCCCTACAAAAATTCATGCTCTGATAAATTCAAAAGAGTTTATGGCTGTTAATCCTGTGGCTTTGTTTGCCCTTTGATATTTCTGTAGTGATTCTCCTTCTACTAATGGGAAAATTACCCATTTTATTGTGCTTACTGCCATATGATCAATTTACAGAATCAGTTTCTAACCAAGTATATTGCATTTTAGTTATTTCCTCCAAAGCTTGCCTACTTTCAACATAATAGGATGGTACATAAAGAGAGAATAACTTTTTTTTTTTTTTACTTCCTATGTCACGAAGCAAAAATAGACTAGAAGTAAAGAGACATTTACCTTATTGCCTTACGTAGGAGGCTGCCTGAAGTTATTGTTTGATGTTTTGAGGAAGGTAGAGACCAAATGACATGTGCCATGTCCCTAAAACCCAGCATGCTCAGTGAGCACTGAACTGAGGTACAAGATCAATCATATGGAGTCTAGGAAATGCAGGGCAGAAGAGGTGGTTCCTCTTCTCTGGGAGAGACCAATTGAGAAGGCATGTGGTTATGCTGCAGTTCAACACAGACCTACACCGGTGAACAAGGGACCCGCTCTGAAGGTTAATTCTCAAGGTTAACAGAGAAGAGCATGTTCTCAGTAGTTGTGGGTGGAGGCTTCTGGTTTGGTCAGATGAAAACCTGGTCGTTAGCAAAGTCTGAGCAGAGTGCTGCAAGGGAATTCCAGAGACCAAGTCCAGAGCAGACAGGAAGCAAATGAGAGAAGACTGGACTTCCTAGTCTATGATCTGGGATTTTAGAGGAGATGACAGAAAGGAACCCCATCACCAACAATACTATTTATGTTGTCCAGAGGGGTGGGAGAGATGGTTAATCTTTGGAGCCAGGTACATCAGAATGTAGTTTAAGTAAGGCTCCTTGAGCTAGATGGGAAAGAAAACTGACTGAAAGTTTTCTAAAAATTCTCTTTGGAAATATCTTTGACTTTCTCCCAAATCTTTTTTTTTCTTTTTTCTTTTTTTTTTTTTTTCCCAGCAGCTGTCTTAATTCCCTCTCTTCCAGAACTCGTGCAGCTCCTCCTCTGTTGTCTTCCCTTCTCCATCTGCTTCCTTTGCTCTCCTTCCCTTCCCCACAATATCCTCATGCATCTCCATTCTTTATCTAGAAAACTGAGCTTATCCCAGTTAATTGTCTTAACTTACTTGATCTGCAATCTCATAAAACAAATGCTTGTGTAACCTTGGAACTTTCTTAATAAAATGAAATACAAACTAGTTAGCCAAAACCCATTGTCTCTCAATTACACTTTCAGGAACTTCAATTTATTCCATATGGTATATCTTTTTAAGAACCTTTCATTTGGGGTGCCTGGGTGGCTCAGTGGGTTAAGCCTCTGCCTTCAGCTCGGGTCATGATCTCAGGGTCCTGGCATCGAGGTCCATTGGGCTCTCTGCACAGTGGGGAGCCTGCTTCCCCCTCTCTCTCTGCCTGACTCTCTGCCTACTTGTGATCTCTGTCTGTCAAATAAATAAAGAAAAATCTTTAAAAAAAAAAGAACTTTCATTTATTCACTCACTCACTTGCTCTCTCAATAATTCATTTTGATGAATATTAAGGTTTTATTTTCAGAGGAACTGTGTTGGATGCTTAAAAAAAAAAAATGACCAAGAAAGAGACCCCATCTCCAAACGCCGCAGTCCTTTCGGGAAGACAGACATCAAAATAAATCCCAGCTGAGTGTAATGTAAATTTGCACAGAATCATGTAGAAGCATAGAAGAAAAAGCAATGATTTAACTGAACGTACAGGGGAGGTTTCAAAGCAAAAAGTGTATTTGAGATGGCTGTTGGGGAAAAAGTAAAATAAAGAAAAAAATGCCAAGTTATAATTATTGAGCTTAGAAATTATATTAAGCCCTTTCCATGGGTCATTTTATTTAATTCTTATGATAGCCCTAATGTGGTGGGTGGTTTTATTGTCTTCAACTAACAGATGATGGAACTGGCTCAGAAAGGTGAATAACCTTCGCCAAAGGAATATCAGATAGGGAGAAACATTCATACAGGGCACTGTATTAAGTATTAAGGAAATGATCAGTAGTTTGATGTGCTTAGGGAGGAACATTCATACAGGGCACTGTATTAAGTATCAAGGAAATGATCAGCAGTTTGATGTGCTTGAGGAGAAACATTCATACAGGGCGCTGTATTATTAAGGAAATGATCAGTAAGTCTGATGTGCTTAGGATGCAAAAGGAAATGTCCTATGGGAAAAAGTCAAAATGAGATGAGGTCTATAACTAGAGTTTGAAATAAATCTATAGGGCGGCATGGAATACTTGAATTTTCCCTTTCTTTCTCCCTGTTTGTGACTTAGAGAACAGATGGATTCTGCTACCTCCTCTGTCCTTCCCTGCCTCCTCTTTGTTCAGGTAATTAATTAGCAGTATAGGATGTGAGGGCTGAAACATTAGAGGCCCTCTCTCTCTCTGGGGTAAATGTGTTTGACTTAAGCTACAGTAGCTATTACTTGGCTAACTCAAGGCTTTCCATGGTTTAAGTAGCACAAACTCTGACATTAAGGAAGGATTATGGTAACAGGAGTGACTTCTGAGGGAGAGAAAGTTCTCTACTCCTTACATTCTGTTCAGAAAGAAGTTCTGTTGAATGTGGGTCCTGGTTCTAGGAACTCTCTTCCCTAATGTCATTTGGGACATTCCTAAGTGAGGACAAGCCTCCCAATACCCAGAAACATAGTTCAACCTTTCCCATGCATGATAGGCTCCCCGGTGCAGCTGAGTGAAAGGGCTGTGCCATCTTCCTGATAAACCTTGGCTTTGATTTACCAAAGCCCCAAGTGAGATACTTAGATGCTCAAATCCTCCAGAAAAATGAGACATTTAGGTATACCAAGCAAACACCATGGACTCTTGTCTATAATCATGAATAAAGGGGCGCCTGGGTGGCTCAGTGGGTTAAAGCCTCTGCCTTCGGCTCAGGGTCCTGGGATCGAGCCCTGCATCGATCTCTCTGCTCAGCGGGGAGCCTGCTTCCCCCTCTCTCTCTGCCTGCCTCTCTGCCTACCTGTGATCTCTGTCTGTCAAATAAATAGATAGAATCTTTAAAAAAAAAAAAGTTTGTAATCATGAATAAAAACGAGATAAATAGAAATAATTTTTACTGAACGAAAATGAGCCTTTTGAAGACTCTTCTTCAAATTGGTGATGGAACCGATACAAATACCCACTACAATCTAAGTGGTATGACACAGAGTGAAGGCTGAGCTTACAAAGGGCCAAAAACCCGGACCAAACAACTGCTCTGCCAGGTAGAAGTTTCAGTGTGACAAGCGTACCAATGCACTCTGAGAATTCAGACAAAGGAGAAGCTCTCTCTCTTTGCTGAACAGTTTTCTCCTAGAACTTAATAATAAATAGAAAAGTGCTATTTGGACATCACTTCTGCTTCCTCCTCACAAATGTAAGGTGTAAAAGTGAAGCAAAGCAGATGAATAATCCACAATTGAAAAGTGTGAAGCTGACTACATTCCTGCTTCCCAGTGTATGTGACAAATAAATACATTGTCACATTCATATCACGAAAACTCTGCATCTATGAATAGTTTGTATTTTACTGGTTCTTGTCTCAGCCTATGTAGAGCTCAGCCCAGGGGGGAATAAATTCTAACAATAAGACTTGCTGGGAATCCCCATGGGTTGACAAAGGTATGCTTTTTCAAAAAGCGTCTTACAGTCAGGCATCTTACACCGGCCATTTTCTTTCCTCTTTTTTCCTCTTCTGCTCTGCTTCCCCCCCCTCCCCCGCTTGAGTCCTTGCTCAAAAATCATACAGCTAATGAGTGATAGAGCCAAGCCAAGATTCAAATTCAATTTTGTCTCACTGAATCTAATACTCTTAACCAGACTGGATTCTCATTATCTGTTCCCAGAAAAGACTGTATCTTGGTCAAATTAGTGTATTTCTAACAATTATATCTCAAAGACAGTGACAATATCCTTATGAGTTTTTAGACCTTATTTTGAATATTCTACTGTTCAACTAGGAAAAGGAAATGAAAGACCAAAACACCATTTCATTCACTCATGTATGTATTTTATCTATGTATTCATTCATTTAATTTGTTTCACCAATTCTTTCCTATTTTTCATTTATTCAACATATATTTGTTGTACATCTATAAACCAAACACTCCTTAAAGCTGATCATATAATGGGAAATGGAACTGCCTCACTTACCCATATTCTCAAAGCCTACATGGAACAGAAACCAATGTTTTCCAGAAAGCTTCCTTTCCCCAGTCTATTCTGCAGATCACCAGATTTAAGTTGCCCCTCAGCACCAAAATCACCAGTGTTTTGACAAAGATGGCACAGTTCTTCTCCTTATCTTCCAAGGGACCTGGTGTGATTCTAATCTAACTAGTCATCACTAAGGCTGTTAATAAAATCATATCACTTTAAACATGATGCAGTAGAAAGCCCACTACACAAGGAGAAAAGAGAAAGACAGATTTGAATCTCATCTCTGCCACTATTAACTCTGGAAACTTAAACAAATAAGTTAATTTCTTTGAGTCCCAGTTACCTCATGTGTTAAATTGGAGAGGGAATAGATTGAGTTTCAACATATTTAAGAATTATTCTTTGAACACCTAATATGTATCTGTATTCCACTAGGCATTTCCCCATATTACAATATATATTTTATTTAAACTTTACTTTAATAATGAGCAAACTGAAGGCAAATGATGTGGCTTGAATAGTTACACAGCTACTAATTGCATAGATTTGGTTTGAACACAGATGTCCTGATTCTACTTTAAGACCTGACCAGATGACCACAAAGGACCCCAGCTTAAAAATTAAAAAAAAAAAAAAAAAAAAAAAAAAAAAAAAATTTTCTTCCTGCTACCTTTGCAGTTTTGCCTATACTTCTCCCTACTCAGTCAACTCTTTTGTCAAAGATGACTTCTGTTTCCCAAACATACTTTTCTTTGCATATGGAGCCCCCTTTTCCTCTTCTTTAAAAAAAAAAAGAGAGAGAGACACCCTTGATGTGATTGAACAATATAAACTTCTCTTTTACCCCTCACTACTGATAGGTCTCTACTCATATCTTATTATCCATGAGATCTAAGATACTTCCTATTGAAGCATCTCTTAAGTAGCATGTGTGAAAAGCAACCATGAAATATCAAAATACCCAAGGTGTTTTTTATCAAGCAATATGTTCAAAGTCTCATTATAAACAAATATAACATAAGTCTAAGGGTCCGCATGAGGGATAAATGAGGGGTAAAAACCAGACAAGAACATTCCAAATAAATATATTAGGGAATTTACACCTGTCACCAGCTCTGGCATCAGAACATCAGGATATAAAAATGCTGTGACATGCCAGATGGTTAGGCCACTGAAAAGGGAATTTCTCAGTTAACCTCAGACCCATATGCTAAGACCTAACTATGCTTTTAACAAATAATGATGAAAAATAAGCCAAGAATCTCAAACTTGCCAAGATTAGTTCAATTCCTTGGCATCCTATCTCTGTTTTAGTGGACCTTACACCTGAAAAATTCCAAATTCCTAAGGGAGTATAATAGGAGGATAGTGAAAAAAGTGGTAGAACAAAAACTCTATCATCTCACCTTTTATGGCTGTTACTAAACTTTAATCAGATTGTTTTAATGGCCCACCTATCACAAATGCATCAACTATGTGAATTCACACAGGTTGAAAAGGAAACTAGAAACCAGAGACGGTGCTAAGAGCTCCAAGTCTCCTCCTTCTGTCCTAGATTTAGCCAAGGTCCTTCTGGAAAAGGAAGCCTAAAAATCTCTGTTATGTAGAGATCCATCTCAGACACCAACTGCTCCATGAAGTGTGTCTTAATTAATGAATTTTACATGAGTCTGATCATTCTTACCATTTCTTTCTTTCACCACCACCTCTACCCCTGACACATTATGTCTATCTTTGTGTTTAGTACTAAAGATCTACTGCTACTTTCATGTCCATGAACTCAGGCACCTAGTAAAGTCCTGTTCCTTTATTCCATGTGTTTGTCAAAACACTTGCTTCCTTTGACTTGAATCCCATATATATTCTGGCATGATCTTTTAGGATCCATGTCCACCTACAAAAACAGAATCACTCGAAAACTTTCCCAGGAATTCTTTGACTATTTTCTACTCTGAAACCTGTGAACTACTTGAATGAATTCAGAGTTAGTGTCTCCCCGTTTTCCTTGCTCTTGACTGTGGAGTAGGACATGGAATAGCCAATCTACATTGCTTCTTATATTTGACATTAACAACTTGAAACTAGAAATGCTTTTCCTAGCATTCATGGAACTCAGTTGCATTGTACTTTAAATGCAATATTTGAATTAAATGCTATACTGTTCTACCTATTGATGCCTAAAAAGCTAGTACAGAGTCTCTTTTCTCTATAATTGGATATTTATCTCAGCTTTTTCCCCCTTAACCAGATCATACAAGGGCCCAATGTATGAATTCTCTGGCATCCTTGAGGACCCATTCAAGGTCCCATAAAAACAGTCTCTTGCAGGGCACCTGTGTGGCTCAGTCAGTTAAGCATCTGACTCTTGATTTTGGCTTAGGTCATGATCTCAGGGTCATGACATCAAGCCCCCTGCATCAGGCTCTATGCTGGACATGGATATGCTAGACCCTCTGGTCCTTTCCCCCTCTAAAACAAAAAAACAAAAACAAAAATCATAGTCTCTTGCTTGTGGATGAAACCTCCAAGCACTATCATTTACCAAGATCCAAACACCATGCATATGTTTTAGAATCTCATCCAGGTCACAGTAATTAAATGCCAATTACATAACTATAAAAACTTATCTGGGCTAATACAAATCTCAAATCACCAAAATCAAAAGATCCTGCCTGCACACTAAGTCCATGGCCAAAAGTCATACATCTTGGCCCATCAGAAGCCTTGCCACAGGTATAATTGGCTCTTCCAAATTTCATTATTTTGTTTTTATTTCTTAATGTCATTGGCCAGTGCAAAAAAAAATATTAAAGGATTTTTAAATTACTAGCTGAAAACTAGACTTCTCCTCCCTTCCATGTAGCATTAGAAGACCTATGCAGGACAATGTAACCCAGAGCAATTGCTCTATGGAGGGAAGCAGACCTCTAGAAAGAAAGGCAGAATAAAACCTGTTATTCTTTCCAAGTTTATTAATCAATAAATTCCCCACATTCACTGATGGGGAGCTAGTAACAGGGTAAAGAGAAGCCAGGGAATATACCTGGACATGGAAGAAGATGCCGTGAATGGAGGTAAACAGTTTATGCCTTCACAATTATTCATCCCTAGCAGCATCAAGCAAAGAACTTCTCATTTAATGTATGCTCAACATATATGTAGCTATTGGCATTAAACTGAACTGGAAAGAAATCTGGTTTTTTTTTTCCTTTTCTGTTTTAGTATTACTCTAACAGAAAACCTTTATTAATGCAAAAAAACAAACCATCTGAAATGTGCCGTAATTCCACCATGCCTCCGGCTCACAGGGTTAGTTAAGGGATGAGGTATTCTATTGACTCTAAGAGGTTTAATTAGAGAGTTCTTTAAAATTAAGTTCACACTCAGTCATTTCTCACTCTGGCTCAGGACATGTTTCCGACCAGCTGTTTTAACCCGTTTTCCCCACATGGACTAGTAGGAAATACCAGAAGAGGCTTTCACCTTAGAAAGATCACTATGCTGATTTTCCAGGTGGCTGTCCCACGGCTTAGCCAAGGCTAGGCTTCCCTCATATCTGCATAATTGCAGAGTATTAAACTGCAAAATGTAACACAAACCACCTAGGATTATGCCGTTGTTGCTCAATTTTAAAAAACTGAAGTATAAAGAGAACAAGTGATATTTTCAGTCTCCCTCAATGTCGGCAATGGCAAAACCAAGGCTGGGACCAAGGTCATGTGACCCTGTGACTAGGAATCTCACTGCTTTGATGTCTTCTTCATAGCCACCAAGGGCTACCATTTGTTGCTCTGTCCTAGTGACTACAATGTCATACACCAGGAAAAATGTGAACATGAGCTAAAACATTATGATTCCACTAAAATTGCCTTGCATGTTTCTCTTAGGGCCAAGGATGGGGAGGTGCAGACATTCTTCCTCTAAAGCTGCTTGACCTCTATTTGATTGAAAGCAACATCTGGTCTCCAGGCTTCCAGCAATGTTTCTCCTATCGAGAGGTAGCCAATTGCAGACAGATGTGACATTTCCTCAACACGTTGTGTTGACATCACTGACATATACCTTATTTGAACAATGGCAGCCAAGCTTCTCAACACATTTAAATCCGAGGCAATTCCAGCCCGAGATGGCAGAAGAACTATTCTCTACATAGACTTTTCCAAGAGACACACGGAATAAGTCCAGATCCCATGCTGACCACACCCTATATTTTTTCTGCTCCATATCCTGTCATTTAAGCTTCAAATTGTTCCCTTTCATATAATAAATGTGAATCACAGAACACAGAGCTAGTCATGAACAGGTATATGGCCTACAAAAAACAATGAATACATCTTAAATTTCAGCCACCCAAAAAGCCCCAGATGGAACAGTCTTTCTTATAGCTGTCACGTGGTGACTTCACTCTTTCTTGTCCAGGCCCTGAGCCTCTCCCTAATCTCTCCGACCTTCCTTATTGTACCCTTACTACCTTACACTTCATAAGGTAGACAGGCAGATTCTATTACCTCTGAGTACCCAAAGAGGAACCCTTAGTCCAGAAAGTAAATGCAGCTGGCCAGAGTTCACTTAAATAGTTTGTGGCTAAATCACCATTAGAACTGTGGACCTAATTCTAATTCTTATATTTATTCCAAGAGGTCAAAGAGAAAAGTCACACAAACACTCAAGCATTATTAATGTGCCATGAAAATGTTATTATTATTATTTATATTGTTAGTATTGTAAATCACAGCAGCTAGAATTATCTTCTCCTGTCATCTTTTCTCAGAAAAGTGTCTGCAATGCCTCCTTACTTTGTGAATCACATGATATCAAGGACATTGCTTAGATTTCCTCTAGGTCATTTCTCCATCTTAACTTTCCTCATTTCCCACTTTCACCTATAAATGATATTTATCAAGAGCTTACTATGTGTCAGGTTCTATTTAAAGTGCATTACATGAATTAATTCATTTGATTTTCACATGAGATAGAAATTAGTATTATCCTCACTTTGCAGATGAGGGAAATCATCCACACTAGTAAGAAATAGAAACAGGATTTAAACTCAGACAGTTGCCAGAGCCCATGCTAGGAGTCACTGTGCTATACTCCCTCAAGTCACATACTAAAAGCCCTCAGATTTGTATGGCCAGGTGCAGTAGTTGTTCAATTAATTGAAAAAGTTACCTAAAGCAGGAAGTCATTTTTTTTAAAAAAAGGAATAGATATCTACACTTATTCTATGCATATATTTTAAGTTTAAAAAGTAATTTTGAGCAATTCATTGTTTTCAACTCTTTCAAAACCATTCAACTCAGTTGTTCAAAAACCAAGTCATTTTACTCATGGGGGCTTATACTTTATTGGTCCACATAATTAGAACACAATGGCATAAAGAGATTTTTCCAAGGAACACAACTGGCCTTTGGTAAACATACAGATAAAGTTTGAACATTCCGTAAGCCACAGGTATCACTGACTATGTTTGCAAGAAGGAATAGGAAATATCGGTTGGACCATTAAGTTGAGTAAACAAGGGTCACCTAATGTAAAAACCCTCTGCTATATCTAATGTTAATATGCTAGTATGCTATCAGACATGTAATGTAAGTGGCACATAATATCCAAATTCTGCTATTTCTAAATGAAAATTATTGGAGGGGGAAATGAACCATGAGAGACTGTGGACTCTGAGAAACAAACCGAGGGTTTTGGAGGGGAGGGGGATGGGAGGTTGGGTGAGCCTGGTGGTGGGTATTATGGAGGGCACATATTGCATGGAGCACTGGGTGCTCCAATCCAGTGAATTCTGGAACACTGAAAAGAAATTTTAAAAGTAAATTAAAAAATAAAAAATAAAACAAGGACTCATATAAATACCCTAACTATTGGTTTATCTAGAAAATCTTACATTTATTCAGCAAATAAGTAGATCAAAGAAGGAGCATAAGAGACTTAGGAACTAGCTAGTTACAGGAGTAAGAGAAAGAGACAAAAGCAATTCAGAGTTTTCATGTCTGGGTGTCTGGAAAAATGAACTAGGGGAATGGGACTGAGAACATTTGATAAAGATACAATGGGATTGTCAGACTATGTAATGTGTTATTAATTTTAAGTTAGCAGAATATCTTTTTTTTATTATATTATGTTAGTCACCATACAGTACTTCATTAGTTTTTGATGTAGTGTTCCATGATTCATTGTTTGCATATAACACCCAGTGCTTCATGCAGTACGTGCCCTTCTTAATACCCATCACTGAGCCAAGTTAGCAGAATATCTAATAGTAAATCTTTATCAGGGCCATGGGATTGAATATTGAATCTTGAGACCAACATCAAGATTGGAAACCTTAGAAGGGGCTAAAACTTTGGGTAAGTTCTCCAAAGAAAAGAGAAGAGAAAGGAGATTCTTGAAACAGCAGCAGAATCATCCCAAAGCATCAACAAGCATAAATAAGCAGTCTGGAGGAATGCAATAAAGGAGTGTCCCACAACTCTCCCATCATGGCAGCTGGCACCCCTTCAAGAACTTTCAATAACACAGGAAGCCATCTTTCAATAGTCCTAATGCCAACATAACTAGAAATGTCTTTGTTCTTTCTTCTCTAGAGTCTTCTTTCCATGGTAAATCCAAGTCTTTGAGGAATGCCTATTCGATCCAAGGACTCCATTGTGAGTAGTGGTGTTTTAAGAAGATAATTTTCAACAATAACAACAAAACTACTTACCTATCCAAGAAGTCTAATTATCTTTGAACTCCAAAGAGATAAATTTAAGGGGTTCATGTATGAAGATGAATCCAGCTTACCTGATAGTAAAGGAAAGAAGACAAGAAAAACTGGTATCAATGGGATTGAAAAAAGACAAGTACCAGACAAGGAAGGTAGGTGCCTGAGAGTGTTGCCATTGAACATGGACGACTGGCCTCCACAGGCTCGTGAATTATGGGTGTGTTTATGCATTGCCAGTGAGACCTGTTGACCCAGAAGCTGGTCCATCCCTTTCTAGGAAAGAGATGTGCTTATAGTCTAAGGAGCACTGCAAGGTCCTGTGGGAGTGTTCCCTTCGCCCAGGGACAGAAAAGCAATCTCCCCTTCCAGCAGTTGTAATCCATGCCAAAGTCCCCTTCTTCCCCTGAGCCCTGTATTCCAGTGTTAGTATGTTTTAATTATATGCTCACACCTACACACCCACACTCTCAGCTGGATCTTTCTGCTAGGCTATATGCCTGAAATATTTCTCCCAACCTCCTCACCCCAGCCCTAGAGCAGAGCAAGTCCCCTGCATCTCAGTCCCCAGGTCAACTTCCATTCCTATTCCAGAATGACGGATTTTCTTTCAGACAAAAGATCTATTCTCAGTTTTGCCCTTTCTAGATGTCTGTGCTTCTGGCTAGAGAAAAGTAGGTCTAATACCTCACAGGGAATATGTTGGGCATGTTACCCTTCCCACTAAAATATTTTTGTGGTTTAGTTGTACACATCAGAACTTTGGATAGTTAAGAAAAAACAACCAAACAAATTAATATTTAGTGGTAGAATCATACACTCTATCTTTTCATAGAGATCTTCCCAGCAGACCTCAAAGCCCTGTATTAGGTTGGTCATCTGTTGTTTACTTCAGCCATTTTTGTTCTTGCTCTGCACTTCCTAATTTTTGTGTCTCTACTAAGTGAGAAGCCTTACAGGATGTTGTCTAGAGGCTGGAAATTTGGCAGGACTCACTGACCATCCATAAATTCACTGGCAGTCAGTGTCCCTAAGATATCTCAGGGTCCTACATATTAGTAATGCCATTGAATCAGGCATCGTGTTTCCAGATTTTAAATTTTAGTACCACTTCTTTATATATGTGTTATGTTTCTTGCTAGGTAGTAACTTGGAGGAAAAAAATCACAACTTTTATTTCAAAGTAATATTGTTCACTATAGTCATTTTTGGAAAATTAGGAAGCAATTAAAAGTAAACTAAAATAATGTACATTCTCACTCCTACTTGAAGTAGTTGCCATTAACATCTAGTTACATTTACTTACTGTGATTTTCCCCCTAGTTTATATATTTAACCATTTTGCACACAATTGTGATCATGTTTCAATTCTACATCTGACTTCTTTGATGTATATTTTCTTGAAAACACTTCCCACCCTATTATTAATGTATCAACATTATTTTCCTTTTGAGAGAGAGGGTGAATGCAGGGAGGGGCAGAGAGAGAGAGAGAGACAGAGAGAGAGAATCTCAAGCCAGCCCCATGCCCAGCATGGAGCTTGACACGGGCTTGATCTCATGACTCTGAGATCATGACCTCAGCCAAAGTCAAGAGTTGTTTACTTAATGAATTGAGCCACCATGTGCCCCAAATATATCAACATTATTTTGATGGTGGCATAATATTCCAATATGAAGATTTGTCATTGTGTGTATACCATTCCCTATTGTAAGACACTCAGAGCATTTCAGTTTCTTTTATGATACATATCACCATCATTACCAACTTGGAGAAAAATATTCACTCACACTTGCTAGTGCTTGATCTCAGAAAAGTTACCCAAACTATGTGTAAGTCATCTGTTCCTTCACCTATAAAATGGGAATAATAATAACTCTTCAATCTAGGCTGTCTTAGAGGATAAAATTCCTACTTGCAAAGTCTTTAGAATAATGCCAGAACACAGAATACAACATAAAAGTTTTAATGAAGAAATAAGTAAATTTTGACTCTTATTATTTGTAGAGGCCAACCATACACCAATTCATTGAGAACTGTTCTGAGCCCTGTGCTGGAGATTATGAGGAAGAAAAGGGAATAAACTTAAAAAACTTATGTCATCCTTCTCACATCTAGCGAAGCATTTAATGATCCTACACAGAGTACATAACAGGTGACATTTCTATACCCAAACACAAAATGCACACATGAATTAATCTCTTCAGAAAGAAATGTTCTTCTCTGTATGAAGCTAAACAAGTGAATGATTAGTTTCTATAATGAGAGGAAAAAATTTTATCCTTTAGGTCATTGTAGAAACATTCTTGTCTATTCCCAAAACATACTTTTTCTACTGAGGATTTTATAAATTTTTATTACTCTATTACAGATATGCTTATAATTTATGTTATATATCTTGTTTGATAGGCCATACATTTTAAAAACAGGCAAACACACACACACACAAACACACACCCCTAAAATCTAATTAGGTATAAGCAGACACAAATATCATTTGGGGTACTATTTTTTCAGTGTATATTCAGGCTCCCTTCCCATTTGTGCCTAAAAAATGTAGTTTCTATTCAACAGTACATTCATTTATAAATATAGGTTCCTATTCAATATTACAGTTTTTGGCTTAACCTAATATAAGTGTCTTTCCATATTGATAAATGCACATCTATACTATTTGGTGGAAATCCATTTTATGAGGGCACCCCAATTATTGAACAGTTATAAACTTCTCACTATTATAAACAATACTAAAATAAATATCTCGAGATAAATATCTTTGTATACATGTCCAATTCTCTCCCTTAGGATAAATTCCTCAAAACAGAATTGCTGATCCAATCACATGTATATTTCAAGACTTTTGCCAAATTTCTGCCCCGGGTATTAACTACCACCAGCAGAACTTGAGAATTACTGTGTTTTTTACTTCTGTCAACTCTGAGAGGTTTCATTACAGTTTCGCCAATGTGATAACTAAAATGTACTATCTCACAAATGTATTTACATTTTTTGATTACTAATGAAGTTTAAACTTGTAAAAGTTTTTATTTTATCTGTAAAAAGGTTTATCATATAGTCTGGAAGTAAGGGGTTTCCTGGAGTAGTTCTTAAAGTTATTTGGTTTGGTGGACCCTTCAGGATCTGATTCAAACTGTTGGGTGGGGCACACATACTCACAAAATGCTGCATATTATTTCCATCATCTTTTATGATATATCTAGGATTTAATGATGTCCAGAGGTGTCTGCCTTCAGTATTAAATGAGACACCACCAATTCATCATGCTTCCATCTGACTTCACTGAAACATGTCAGTCAGTTTCTGTTTTCCAGTAGCAGCGCACAGAATTAGAACTAATGCTACCAGCACCTTCTCAAGCCATGCTGTATTTAAGCAAAGTCTCATCTGAGAAAGGTAAGCAAACTGGAAAGCTCCAGCTCTGGTAATGGATGGTTTGGATAGACAAGTCATTTTTCTTCAAGGCATTGGAGGTTGTGAGGTTTAAGAGGGGAGCTCAGGACACCAGCAAAGGAGCACTGAAGTTGAGTCATTAATCCTTGGAGAAGTCACATATAGCTCCAAGAGCTATTTGGCCTTACAAATTTTATAAAGCTTGTGGGAGGGAAATGAGTACAGGTGATCTCCTCCGAGAAAATCTGCTATAAAACAGCCAATCTGAAAGAAATACATTAGGGGATAATGATTAAGTTTTCTTAGAGATTTTTTTTCATTTGACAATAGGTTTTATTATAGGTCTTCTCTAAACAGTACCTAAGAGCATTTAAAAATAATTCCATTTTCAAAAATGTGATTTACCTCCCACTTACTGTGTAAAATGTCTTGTTCTTCTGATACTAAAGATGTTCTGTGCCAATAAACTATTTTAATGCATCATCTGTGGCTCCTTGGGAGACCACAACGCTTGATAGATAGCAAGAATAATCCACTGTGTTATTACAGAGGCTGTACTCAGAAGGATAATCAATAGATTGGTGTCAACCTGAGGAGAAGAAGGGGAGCATCACTAGTGGATTTCTTCTTGACTTTGACTTGAGAATATTGGTATTCCATGTTTCTGCCAGTGATCTGCATGATGGAATAGTTACTACAACATTAAGCTTTGCAGGTGACACAAATCTAGAGTGGCTGGCATTTTGCATTGGAAGATTAAATGTCCTTGTGTATTTGAAGAGCATTCAGAAATAAAGAGAATCAAACATGAAAAGGATAAGTGAAGGAGAATTTCACTGGAGAGAAGAAATGTGAGTAACCAACAAAAGAAATACGAAGTAGAAAGGACATATAGGTCTTGAAAAAGTACAGCAACCAAACGCATAAAGAATTTGATTTTAGGATATGATGACCTTGTACTAACAACTGTGCTTTAATTTTAAAAAGAATCCATTTACTTATTTAATTCAATAATATTAAGCAAGTATCTACTCTGTGCCAGCTGCTATGATGCTGAGATAGGTAAATTTAGCACCGTTATCCTACCTTTCCAACAGATCATTTTTGATAATGGGATGTTTTACTAGGAGCTAAAATGCAGGAAATGTCTTCTCAGCTTTGGAGGAAGCATGAAAATTTTGGAAGACTGTTGAGGGAGAGTCACAGAACAGAGCTAAAAAGTAAGACCTTGATTGAAGAAACAAAGTAACTGGATTTTTTTTTTTTTTTTAATTTTGGAGACAACCAGCTATTTCCCATTTACTTAGAGCGAGAATTCTTTAAATTGGGCCTAACTATTGCACAATGGTATAAATAATGACAATGCTGAGGATAACCAAAGTTAAAATAGGATTTAGATGAATAGTATGGGAATCTCCTTTGTAAAACTCTGAAAATGCAATAAGTCTTTTGGCCAGGGTCCCCACTAAATGAAGGATATGGTTCACAGCCTCCCATATCCCTTCTAATTAATTCTGTCTGGAAGAGCTCTAATTTATGAATGCTTTTCAGATTCTCAAATTGGAAATTAGCCCATCACCTGGACAAGAGTAAACATTTTTTGGTCTTGTTCAAATCTTAGGCATTTTTCTCCTTATTGAATTATAGTTTATATCAGCCACTGCTTTTGTGGTCCTAAAATTCTAATTGATATGTGGGAATGCGGACCCTAAATTGAAGTATTACAATGATTGCATCTTAGAGTTTGTGGATATTTCTCATTATATAGACACAACTTTATTCTGTAGATTTTCTTCTTAGTGTTTCCTATCCATTTATTTCTAGTAACTATTTTCTAATTTAAAAGCAATATATATTCACTAAGTGTTTAGAAATTTATTCAGAGAATTTAGAAAACTCAGGTTAGCAAAAAAAATAATAAAATAAAAATTGCCCCAAACCCTACTGCTCAAAGATATCCACTCTTCACATGTTTATATCATCTGGTCTGTGGTTTCAGCACTTATGTTTTCCCTCTGTGACAGACATTTTCACATGTAGGACATTCCCATGAGCTTACCCATATTTAGACAATGGAGCTACAGCATACCAAAAATAGCCTTTGGTTTACTCACAATTCCCATAGTAATTGCATACAGTTCTCAAACATGTGGCAGGTCCACAGTGTAAAACAGTGAGTGGGAATGTGGCATAATGGTTGAGTCCAGCCTATACTTCCTGAGTTCAAATCTACCCTGTTGCACTGGTGTGATCTTCCTGAGTTCAAATCTACCCTGTTGCACAGTTCAGCTCTAAGTCTGTTTCCTTATCATAACCGTAGCTAATTAGATTGCCCACCTCATGAGCTCATTGGAAGAATTAAATAAATATTCATAAAATATGCCTGATACAATACCTGCTACACAGACGGGGCTCAGTAGGACTTAGTACTTGCTGTTGTTGTTGTTGTTGTTGTTGTTATTATTATTACAGTACTCCAAGTAAGAACCAGTGCCGTGCATGTATATGCATGTAACCTCCCTTTCTGGAAGTTAAATTATAGTGATTCTCTGTCTAAATTAATAAATGCTATCCTAATATATAACTTGTAAGTGTCTGCAGAACAGTCCATCATTTGCATTTATTACTGTTCTTTAACAATTCCCTATACAGGACATTTAGGTTTTTTACAACTTTTCAATTGTTATAATAGTGACATGAAATCAGAGGATTGTGGAGCTTGCAAAAGTTCAAAGCTCTCCATACGTGCTGCTAGACAACACCCAAAAAGTATGGATCATCTCACAGTCCCACCAGCAGTGTGCACACCTCTCACTCCTCAAACTTTTACCTTACTTTCACTTAAACTTCAGGATGATAATGAAAAATTCAGCTATTTCTATGCCACCTGGCTGGTATTTCAAACTCAAGATTCACAAAACCAAGTTTGACTCCTTCTGACTTCTTGTCTCTCCTAGTATCAACAACTCTTCAACAGTGAATGCTTAGAAAATACCTGGTCATTTATTCTTTCCAGTCTCCTGCCTTCTGTATCAAACAAACTGCAAAATCCTGTGACTTTTCTCCCTTGCTGTCATATTAATCTGATCATGATGGTCTTCACTAAAAATTCTCCAGAGGTCCACACTTGCTATCGAATAAAGCCCAGACCACTTAGTTCAGCATTCAGCATCATTCAGAGTCTGTCCATATTCTGCCCTCCTAGGGCTCTGGTCCCTCTCCTCTTTTGGGAAAACTTTGCCCCTACTAAGCTCTAGGTATCCACCTAGAGCAGTACCCACCAAATGGTGATTTGCTTATATGGCTCCTTTGGCCTATCTGATCTCCTTGGGATCCTGAGGATCCTTTCCTCTATCTGTTTTCAAGAGTCACCTCAGTGTCATTTTCTGCATGAACCGTACCCCAGTTCCTAGCCCCAAACATCTGTTTCCTCTAAATTCCCATATTTTCTCACTTTTTTAAGAGGTCTGGTAGGCAAAATAATGATTCCCCCCTCCAAAGACATTCTCATTCTAATCCTCAGAACCTGTGAATATGTTATATGATATGGCAAAGAGGAATTAAGTTTGTAGATGAAATTGTGTTTGCCAAGCAGCTAACTTTAAAATACGGACAGTACCTTGGATTATATGATGGGCCCAGTGTGATCACAAGAGTCTTTAAGTACAGAAGAAGGAGGAAGTAAAGTCCGTGTCAGAGCAATGCAATATGAGAAACACTTGATTGGCCATTGCTGGTTTTGAAGCTGGAAGGGAACCACTAACCAAGGACTCACTATAGATAGTCTCTGGAAGCTGGAAAGGTAAGGAAACAGATTCTCCCCCTTGAGCCTCCAGAAAGGAGCACACCTTTGCTGACACCTTGATTTTAGCCAATGAGACCTATTTTGGACTTCTGACCTCCAGAAATGAAAGATAGTAAATTTGTGTTGTTTTAAGACATTAAGTGTGTGGTAATTTATTACAGTTGCAATCAAGAAACTAATACAATCGTGTGGTGTAAAGTGTAGGTTTAGGGTACAGGTGAAAGTGTAGGTTTAGGGTAAATATAATAGATTTGTATTCCCAGTCTGCCACTGACTTAATATGATGCTAGACACATTTTTAATACCTTTATATGTGAGGGTTTTTAATCCATAAAATGTAAGGAAATATGTTTATATCATGGGGTTCTTGTAAGAATAAAACTATATTTTTAATGTATTTAAAGCCCAAGAAAAATGAATCTGGCACATAATAGATACTCACTAAGTCTTTTAACAATTAGTCCCTCTATTCCTTCACTATGGCCTTCAACACATTCACTCTTCAGTCATTGCTATCCAAGAACTTGCTTTATCTTTATCTACATATTGAGGGTCATCAACGTGGATACTTTTTACTTTTTTATAGCAGGTTCTAAAGACATAGTAAGCCAGGTGGAGGGAAGGAAAGAAGGAGGGAGAGAAAGAAAGGGAAGAGAAAAGGAGGGTAAGAGGGAAGAGGAAGAGAGAGGAGGGGAGAGGGAGGGAGGGAGAAGAGGAAGGAAGAAACAAACAAACTTAAATAAACTTATCAATTTTCAAGCTGTATTTTTATAGTATTATTCTAAAATATTCTGAAAATATGAATATGAATGAAAAAATGGTTCTTAATATTCTTTCCAGGAGAAGAGAAATAGAAGTAAATATGTTTCGTTGTGTAGTATAATTAAATTTTAGCTTTTTATGAATGTTCTCCATATCAATCAATGATACATTTTCAAATTGTAAATAGCTTATGATGATGAAAACAAACAGCAAAAAATAGGCCACAAATTGATACAAATAATTTTCTCTCTAAGGTGTTGATTGAACAAAATGGAACCTCATTGAGATCCAATTAAGAAGAACTCACCAGGAAACCATAAATGACCCAATGCATCTTGTGGGTTTACAAAAATAGTTCATAGAGTGAAAGAAACTATCTGTTGTTGTTGTCATGTTTGCTCAAAGTATTGTTTTAAAAATTTTCTTAGAAATCATTTGTATATTAACATAAAGGAAGGAAAAATGAAAATAAAGAAGGCAACTAACATTTCATTTGCTCTGCTCTAACCCACAACCCTGCTGAGTGCATTCGCATGCATCTCATTTAATTAAGAAAGTTTGAGGTTCAGTTTGTGGACTCCAAAATAATCCACTGGGTTGTAAATGAAGGGTCATGAGAACATGCTGACCATGAACTGGTCTCACAATGATGAAACAGAGACTGAAGCCCTGAGTTAAGGGAATTCAACATTTGCTGAATTAATGAAATTTTTTAGCTCAACAAGATTTGTTTTTTAATTTTTTATTCTG
Organism: Enhydra lutris kenyoni; assembly: GCF_002288905.1. Classification (NCBI taxonomy): domain Eukaryota; kingdom Metazoa; phylum Chordata; class Mammalia; order Carnivora; family Mustelidae; genus Enhydra; species Enhydra lutris. Next base: position 30,304,676 of record NW_019154085.1, on the reverse strand, counting down.
GAATGAATCAAACTCAATTTCCTGAGGTATAACTTTCCAGTTTAATTTTCAAGGAAACTTGTTAAAAACAAAACAAAAACCTGTAGCCCCCCACTTTGGAAAGGAAACAGACAAGCGCTGACCAATCACAACACATGGCGCCCTCTGGAAATGGCAGGTGGGGATCCTCTCTCCCCACCTGATTTCTCATATGCAAAGAGACAACTTGTTTACCATCATCGCCAAGCATCCATTGAGCATCTGGTGGAATGGAAAATTACGCAAACAGAATTCCACAGACACAGATCTCTGTCCTCCTCACCTTCTTAAATCATGCAAAATTAGTTCCCTTTGACTACAGATTTTTGAGAGGATTCTGCCAGTGCCTGGTACAGCAGTTTGTTATTCTGAGAAAACTGTGCTGTCACAAATCATGAGAACAGATTGTCAGTCTGCCAACACTTGTCATTCCGGGCGTTGTTGTTGTTAAGCATTGTGCCTAACCAAGAACTATTTTCTGGAATGTGGGTTTCATAAAACTAACTACCAAGACCATCTTTTAACTCTTATTTCATGTCTCATCTATAACTCAAGATGAAAATAAGCAAACTTGATGATATGACTAGAACTGGCCTTTTGGGAAGAAAAGTACCAATCATCTCTTCATGATTTTATACGAGTGCCCATGTACGATTCCAATATTATGTAATCAGCCCCAATTTCACACCACTGGCCACCTTACCATATGGCCATCTTGTCTAACATTCACCATAATCCTAATAAGTAATTACTCTTAAGCCTTTATAGATGAAGACAGTAAGATGTCAGAAGGCTAAGAAACACTCTCAGATACACAGCTTGTCAGCGGTAGTCATAATTGGAGCCCAGTCCTCCTGATTTAAGTCCTTTGTTCTTCGCCATCACTTAATGCTTGCTTACCTCTGCTTTGTCTCCTGAAAAAAATGTGCTGATTGTAGGATTGAAACCCTACCAGACTCACATGGAGCTAATTTTAGCAGCATAAGACCAACCTTATCTCCAAAACATTCCTTGGGCACAATGAAAATTTCTAAGCAGATAGACTAGTAAGTATAAAAGTCATTAGTTCGTCACATCCCTAAGTGGAGACATGTGTTAATGATTCTTTTTTCTTGTTCAAGTTACCCGAAGATGAAGAAGAAGAAGAAGAAGTAGGAGGAGGAGTGGGGGGAGGAGGAGGGGGGGGGAAAGGAGGAGGAGGAGGAGGGGGGGGAGGAGGACAAGAAGAATGGGGGGAGGAGGAGGAGGAAGGGGAAGGGGAAGGAGGAGAGAAAGAAGAAGAAAAAGAAACAAGCCTCAAATAGAATGAAGAAGAAACCAACTAATGGAAACATGATATATGTTCATTTCCTTAGTGTTTTACACTGAATAGAGAAATTACCAATTGTTTCTGTATTGGGGAACAGTGTGTCGTATTGGTTAGGCATATTTATTAGCTGTGAGAATCAGGCAACTCATGCAGTCTCACAAGATCTCAGTTTCCTCATCTCTAAAATGTTAATAGTAGTAATAATAATAATTAATAATAGTAAAACTCCTATAATCATTCGGGGCATGAACACAATAAGCTAGCATTCAGCACAGTGAAGGATAAATGGTAAACCCTAAAAAATTAGTCACAGGAGCATTATTTTATGGCTTATCATCTCCAGAATATGCATAGAAGATACTAAACTTGAGCTCCTATTAACTGAATTATCAGTACAGAGTTATTCCATGATTCCAACAAGTTATTCACAGGCATAGAAACACCAATGAAAGTTACAATCAATATTAAATATTTGCTGTCTTTCCAAAGACTATTAAAGGGGAAAGGGCCACACAGTTCCATGTCATCCTGGGGGTCAACTTCCACTATCTTTATGGAAGGTAAGAAATGGGAAAGGTTTGTAGGATTTTCCCCCATGGGAAAAAAACAAAAAGGAATTTCCATAGAAATGATTTTTCTGGCATTTCTGTTATAATATAAGAAAATGACATCTGAGAATTTTATATTCCAAGATAGAAAACTTCATGATAAATGGAAATTAAAAAGTGAGGATTTCTTGATTCTTATTATTAAAGCCGGACTGCACAGTACAAGCCACTGTGGCATATGGTAATTCATTTAGCTCTCTCTATAGTGTTCCTACAGCTTCAGCACCACAAGAAATAAAGGAGAGTTTCCAACACTGCAGCACCCACCCTTGCCACATGTATGGTAGTACCTGTGAGCAGGAATCCAGGAATAATGAAAAATGCTGATGCTAGATTTAGGGCTTAGGTTCCCACCCTCAAAATAACATTCTCTTACTGCGAAGGCATGAGAAAATCCAGTCAAAACAGCTTATTCCCAAAGACAGAGGGCACGTAAACCATGTCCGCTAAACTCAGATGGTTTCACCACTGCCCTGAAAAGGAAACACACCTACAGTCAAGAGATCTCAGTCCAAGAATGGTTTTCCACATTTCCTATGGGAACCCAGAGGAAGTTTCTTTACAAAACTCATATTATTTTTTCTAAATCCAGGGAAATTTGGCATGTCATCTGATAGGGACTGAAGGTAAGCTGCCTAGCACCACAAATGTTGAATGCTTTTATTCCTTGGCAGAAGGAGTTTCATGTTAATGATTCTAGGAGCTCCACTTCATGGCGTTCCCCTGCTTCTTCCAGACTGTCAATCACCAGGCCACCAAAGATCACACACTTTGATGATACCACAGATCAACAAAACTGCCATGTTTTGTGAGACTCTCTACTGGGAAGTCTATTTTGGAATAAGAATATCTACCAACAGACCAGGAAAAAAAAGACAGTGAACTTATCTTCATTTATAACACATTACATCAGCGCAAAAGGTATTTCATTAACCAAAACTCCCTGTGCTGTTCCTTTTAAGGTTCTCTAGAGCCAGACAGTCTGCTTTTTTATTCTAGGATCTTACCTAATAATTCCACATCCAAAGTGCTCTCGATGGTAAAGAATGCATTTTCCTATGGCCAGTTTAGGAGTGAATCATATCAGCCAAGTCTTTCCCGATTTGAACTAAAGAAAACCTTCCCTTTGGCACAGAAAAATGATGCTTCTTAAAAATTAATGACCAGCAAAATTCAGCCATAGAATTTCCACAGTTTTCATACCTTGATTTCATATGTATATGTATATGTATATGTATATGTATATGTATATGTGTGTATACACATAAATATGTATGTATATATAGTTGTGTATATGCATATATATATAGTACACAGAATTATATAATTATGACATCATAATCTCAAGTAGAGAGAAAAAGAAGGAAGGGAGAGAGAAAGGAAGAAAGGAAGGAAAGAAGTATAGGAGGGAGGGAGGGAATAAGAAAGGAAGAGAGGGAGGGAGGAAGTTTAAGTATTTAAATGGTGGTATAAAATCCATTCAAAACTCAATCAAATAACCCAATGTGCTCACTCAACCTATATTTAATTAATGAATGAGTAAATGGTTGAAACATTTCAAATTATGATCAGCAATATTAGTAGAAATTGTAGCAGTCATAATAATAACCAACACCTTTTTAGTGCATGCATTAGCCAGGCACTCTCCCAAGCATTTTACATCTATTAACATTTAATCTCAGAGTAACCCTAGGAGGTTGGCTACTATTTTCATCTATGTTTACAAATAAGAAAACTAAGAAACATATTTTAAATAACTTGCTCAAGACTACACGACCAGCAAGTAGCAGAGCAGGATTTGGACCCCAGGCTCTCTAGTTCCAGAGTCCATATTCTAACTACTAACTATTTTCTGAAAACTTAATTCTAATTGGCTTAAACAAAAAACTAAAAGCATTGGAATTCAGAGGCAGAATAAGTTCCAAGGGTGGTATAATCAGTGATCAATACTTTTACTTCAATAGTATCTAAGTTCTTTTGATCTATCTGTTCCACCACATGCATTGTTGCTCCTTCCAAAGTAATTTCCTTTTGTGGATACAGGTTGTCCTTTTTGCACTTGGAAGAAGAGAAGTGGGGTGGGGGGGAACCATAGGTCTCAATACTGTTGAAATATAAGTCTGCACTCCAGTTTCATTGGCCCAACTTAGGACACATACCCAACCCTAAATCATAACAGCCAGTGACACAAACTGAGAATCAAGTGAGTTATCTGTGACAGAATGACATTCAAGAGTCAACCAGATTGTCCACTATAGTATTCTGCTTAGAAATGGATATGGCTGAATCCTACAGAGAGAGCAATTTTTATACTCTGTCTTCAGAACAATAACTCATAATGACTTCATCATAAACTTTATGAATTAGCACACTTCTAGGTTAACCTCCAGTTCTAGCATTCTATGATCTTATGAATTATTCAATTTTTATTAACATTTCTCAGACGGAAAAATACTCCTAGAGAAATATTTTTATGTACCAAAACTTTTCTTAAAATGCACAATTAAGCTTGTATCACTTGCCATGTTGATGACTTAGAAGGAAAATTGTGATGAGATAAAGGAAACATGCGTCATTGACTTTGCTCTCTTTTGCTCTCTTAGGAACAGGTATTTCCCATCATACTCTATGATCTGCCCAGTTTTGTCCACATGATAAGTGCAGGAATGGACTTGAGATGAGACTGATATGTGGCTGCTAACAGATGTTATACCTAAGAAACTGATCTTTGATTCAGTTGGTCTTACGGAGAACATTCGGGAAGTTTCCCAGGTTGTTTTCTACAGTGAGCTGGCACTCAGGCCGACTGAGTCTCCATATCACCAGCAAAGGACATGAGAATACAACTGCACCCCAGTATGAGAAGGGGGCACATCTCACCTACGCAAGAACTCTAACTCCGTGCAGGTGGTCTCCGCAGCTTTGTTGTGTTCCTCTAGCGACCTAGGGCTTCGGAAGCCTTCACCTAGGAGCACACCTGCCTCTCTCCCGCTTTTGTAAAGGATAAGTTTCCATATCCTTTGCCATTAAAGAAACATTATATTCAATAACTGTGTCTATCAGCCTCTTACCATCAGTCACATCACTGTCCCATAGAGACACTCATGCAGTTACACAGGAAATTGAACAAGAGCAGTCTGAGAGTCAATCATTTTCTGCAGTTTCTATGTATTGAACCTAGAAATGGCTGAAAGGCAATTTTTCTGAGGTGTCCTATATGGTTCTGCTGGCATCCAGGAACACCCTGAAATGATTGAAGAGATTCACTTATATTAACTGTCCAATGGGTTGATGAGAATACCTCTCTGCCTTGGCAGTCAAAGTAATTCTCTCTTGAGCCGAATTCTTTAGAACCTACTCAAAAGAGCAGTTCACAGACCAGCAGCAGCCACTGGAATCCAGCATCCAGTGTTCTACCCCAGACATACCAATTCAGAACCTGAATCTTAACAAGACCTCCAAGTGTCTCCTTACATACATTAATGTTTAGGCACTTACCACTGCTTTCAAAGACTGTCTTCTTTGGCTTGCAATAATTAATTCCCTCCCACTGCATCATTAAATAGCAAAAGCATGATGGATCAGTCACATATCCACCCTGGACCTATATCTTCAGAATAATGTAGTGAATGAGACATATACACAAATGATACGTCCTGTAAGGACAAGTGGACCTCTGGGATTCTAGATACTTGCTCCTTAGGAATCAGTGAACTAATTATTATGTGAATAATAGAAATAAGTCTAAAATGTTTTCCTAAAAAACTATGTGAAACACAAGGCAATCTAATTTAACTAAGTAGAACTATTTCCTTCTGTACAGAGGCTTGACAAGACATCACTTCCATTCTCAAACTTGTGAAGGCTGGTCACATGAGAAGGTACAAACTCAATAGAAGACAAAAAAGCAGATATAGTACAAAAAGAAAGATGTGACCAGGAGGCAAACTTCAGTTTCATTTAAGGAAGAAGTCCTTAGTAGTAAGAACTATCCATGGTATTGAATATGCAGCTCTGAACATTGTTACCCAGACTGCATTGAGAATAAAATCCAGTTTTGGATCATGGCCTACATGTTAGGCTTCTGCACCTCCAACTCTTCTCCTCCTTATTCACTGCATTTGCCTTGCATCATACTAGCTTTGTTCTTTCTCTAACCAATTTCCCTCCGTAATTGGGATCAATTAAACCAGCCTGTAGGATATTCCATTCTTTGTCAAAATGGCAAGTCCCAACTTCTTTTTTTTTAAATGATAGGATTTTTTAAAGATTTTTTAATTTATTCATTTGATAAACAGAAATCACAAGTAGGCAGAGAGGCAGGCAGAGAGAGAGAGGGGGAGGGAGACTCCCTTCTGAGCAGAGAGCCCGATGCAATGCGGGACTCCATCCCAGAGTCCTGGGATCATGACCTGAGCCAAAGGCAGGGGCTTTAACCGACTGAGCCACCCAGGTGCCCCCAGTCCCAACTTCTTAATTCAGTCAAACCTATACTATATCTCCATGTGGAAGTACTCCTCTCTTGAGAATAAAAACCATCAAAATTGCAGATCTTAGCATTCTAGGGAGGGGAAGTTAAAATTTGGCAAAAGGATTATCAAGAATAATAGTGAGAAGAACCCTTCCTGCTATATATTGGTCACTGATTCTGGCCTCTAAGAAAGAACCCCAATGTGTTGCCTCTTGTGGGAAAATTAACTCCATCTTCAATTGCTCATTCTACCATTCTATAATCCATTCTATAATGCCAGTTGTTTTTGGGTAATGGAGTATATGATAAGTCTTTGATAGTGGAGCTAATCTCTTTTCCCACCAGAATGGACCTCACTCCACAGGTGACTGAGCCCATATACCTGGGTATCTCTATTCCAGTTACACTTTTAGCAACTGGAGAAATAATCCCAGGAGGACTCAGTTTTTCACTTGGCCAATTGTGAAACACAACTTGGGCCACAATTTCATTTATTACTTGAAACCACAAACCTCCATTTGACTCATGGGCCACTGAATTGTTTTGTGTCCCCAGGAATTAGCATCAGTTCAGAGCCAGCATCTTATTACTCAGTTGTCTGACTATTTCTCTCCCTGTGGCCCCTTTCCCATGATCCCTCTGGTAAGTAGAAGAATTAAGTGAATATTTGAAAATGATAATACAAACTTACCAAACTCCCTTGCCTCCTTTATTTTTATTCATAACACTCATCATTACATGAAATTACATGAGTATTTATTTGATTATTTGGTTATTGTTTATCTTCTATCTTCCTGATTAAAATATAAGCTCCATGAGGACTGGATATTGCATTCATTGTTACATCCCCAGAACTTAGAGCAGTGGCTGATGCTTCATCAGCACTTAGTAAATATTTGTTTAATGAATGAACATTTCTGGAAGGCAGTTTAGTAATGTGTATCAAAAGCTTTAAAAATATGAAATTTAATTTAACCTCTGGAAATTTATCTTTAAAATATACTTAAATCTGAATAACACTTAGTATTTAAAAAACTGTTCATTTATAGCATAAAAGTTGAACAAATTGAAATAACCTAAACATACAATTGGAGATTATTCACTCATTCATTCAATAAAGCCTCCTATAAAATACCAGGCACAGGGCTGAGTGACAAGGACAACCATAGTTAACAGGAATAAGATGATCCCTCAAGGAGCCCAAAGAGATAGATATAGAGAGACTTTTTTTTTTTTTTTTTTTTTTTGGTCATGGAGCAAACAACTGAATGTTAGCTTATAGATACTCCAACTAATAATAGCAATAATAACGAGGATACTTTACATTCGCATAGCACTTCTAAGTTTTCAAAGTAATTCTCCAGCTATTATATTTCTTAAAATTAGGTCATATTAAACTGCACTTGAACTTCATTATTAGAGCTTTTCTGTGAAGAGAGTTGAGAGACTGTTGGCCCTTTTACGTTAATTATGGACATATAAGATGAATTAATCAAATTCTACTGTATTTGCTATTAGGGTCACTTGTGTCGGGCGGAAAAGCCATTCTCTGCAGGGTATGGAGTAGGACGCAGCAGAGAGGATTATGCAAAAACAAAAGTTCTTAAAATGATTTCGGTTTCAAGTAGACCCTAAACCTATTGTCTTGATGAAGCATCATTAATGGTCTACAAGAATACCACTATGTTGCAGAATCAAGTTAATTAGCAAAGGTAGATTTACAGTGAAGCTTCAGGGCCCCTCACTAGCATAGGCCCCACCCAAAGCTCTGGGAGGAAACAATAAAGTAACTCATGGCCATATGTTTTTGTAAAATTGCCCAAAAAAGAAAATTTACCTCAATCAGTTTAGACTTTTTCCACCAAACTTTCTCTCTTTCACATTTTTCTTTTGTCAGATTGTGCTAGCGTGGTTGGAGGAAGGGCTATCCATAGGATATGCAACACCCCAGGCAATTATTTTTGTGGGGCCCCTATCTATATAAACACTTTTATTAAAGTATATTGTAAAATCCGGGGGTGTATGTGAGATAAAATCAGAGCAGTGAGAACAAGGACTAGTGAGGGCCAATACATAGGCCTACATCCAGAGCTCAAGCCAAATAGTGAACAGGGGACCATCAGTAGCTCAGAGCTCCAAACTCATCCTGTGTCAGAAGTGAGTGACAGTCACCTTAAATCAGTCTGTTAGCATTCTTCCGATGGCCCACATCCCAAAATCCTATTAAAAAAAAAAATTCCCTACTGTCTAGTGAGTGCAACTCACCCACCCAGCCACTCTAAAACTGCATCCCACAGACCTCTGGGGAATCGCATCCACCCTGTATATGAGAAGATGGGCAGAGAGTATCCCAAGAGTTGAAATGAGGACCAGGGCCCATGCAGGCTGAGATCCAGTGTCATGATGCCCCCGGATCCTGCCCTTGGGTGCCTGGGATGCAGATGATACTACCAGTCCCAGCCACTTTCAGGAACCAGAGACAAATCTGAGGAAGGCACTCCAAAGTACATGGCCCCTCGGCACATGTGCCCACCCACGATAGAGGCTTTGCTCACTAGAGTCTAAGGGTAAATATTGGTCACAGTCATTTTTAATATGTAGTTAAGCAGATGTTGATTTAAATGAAGTACTTGGATAGTTTAGTGAAATACATTTATTGACTTGCCAGTGTTTCCATGTGTAATTAAATTATTGCTAGCCATCAAATGCAGAAATGGCTTCCAGGAAATACTCCTACTACCACTGTGCCAATAAACCCTACACAAAGGTTCAGGGCCAGAGGCCGTGTCATGATATGACACTTACACAAGAAAAATGGAGGTAGTAGGTAGGGGCAAGAAACAAAGCTTGAAAGTAGGGAGCCAGAAGCTTTTCTGTGGAAAAAATTTTCAATCACACAGTTCATACATAAAGGGAATATATAGAAATTTCCTTAACTTTAACAATAATCTTAATAACTTACATATAATTATCAGTAACAAAGTGTGACACCAAGAAGCTTCTAAATCGTTAGCACTAAATATGCCGAAGGAGAAACTGGATTATCTTTCCATTTTCTATACAGGAAATGTTATAAAATCATTACCACCAGACAATAACAAGAGTATGGCCAAAGAGTATGCAACCAAAAATGTAGGAAAATGTATTCTAGAGGGCTGTTAGTTTACTAATAGATCAGCAATGTTTCTGGATTCTGTGATTTTTTTTTTATGGCAGTTAACTTTTAAAATTTGTAACTCGTTGTGATTTCATTTCTCATTCTAAATAAATTTTAATTTTCATATCTAATTTTGTATTCATTGTTTTAAAAAGGTCCCCCAAATTGTATAAGCTTCCAGGTTCACAAAACCTAGATCTATCCCTGTTTATAGGGTTACATCTTACACACATTAAAATAGCTGACTTATCAATTGAAACTTGCCATGGGCTATAAAAAGAGACATGTGGATTTATGAGTTCCTCTGGGTAGGAACTAGAGCATTTACTCCCCAGAAGGAGCCATTCACACATAGAATCAAATAAATGCATATATTCTTATCAAATGAGACTTTCACCAGATGTAAACATGCACATAAATAACCCCCAACCTCTTCATTCTGACTGTTGGAAGACAGGATTGTATCGTGCCTGGCAAAGTTCCTGTTTCTGAGAATTCATTTAATTCCTAAGCAAGGTTTACATTAATTTCATCTTTGTTTTCCTACCAGCTCCTACTTTCATGACATTCTCTTGGGAGAAGCTCCTAGAGCATTGAGGGCTGTTATGGCCAGCTGTGCGGGGCTGGGCTAAGGGCCAATGTATGTAAATATGTGGAAGGCCATTGGGTCAGCAGATCCTGGTGGGTTCGGCTCAGGCTGCATCCTCGGAGGGGCGGTTCTACACTTCATCACTGGAGAAACTGACTCCCACAGCCACATATGCTACATGTGACCCAAAACACACCATAGTGGAATTCGAGCCCTTGAGTTTAGGGTGGTCACTTTCGGAGCAGCAGATGGAAAAAAGAGCAGGATCCCAGTGGGAGATATTAGAAAGCTGGAACACTTTAGAGCTAATCTTCTATAATCTGATTTTAAAGCAGTTTCCATGGGACAAGGCAGGAGTAAGACAAGGTGCATCCTGTTACACTCAATATGTAAGGAAAGGATTACAACCAGTTACTTGCTCTAAATTTAGCTTCCACAATTAAACACGCTCTGATTCTCTGAATTTGTGCTGGTCAGGGTAATTAACAGGAACCGCCAGAACAAAACCAGAAGCAAAATCTCAGTGGCTTAATAAAATAAAAATTTATTTCTGACCTACACAAAGTCCAGTATAAATGTCAGTGTGACTCTCCAAATAGTGACTCAGGCTGCTTCAGTCACGTCCACCGAATTGCTGCCCTGGTGGCAGACACCTGGCAATGGAGGGTCGAGAAAATGGAGGACCCAGCAGAATTTTGACATGCCCCAGGACTGGAGATGGAGTTTATCCTTTCTGCCCGCAGTGCACTGGTCAGGATTCAGTCATATAGATTCATTTAGTGGATGAACAGCCTGGGAAATATCACTTCATATCACTGTACAAAGAAATGAAAGCAAATGGGTTTGGTGTCCCCAAAACCCAGCTAAACCTGGAGAGTTCATGCCAGCTCTCCATACACCCAAAAACACGTCGGCGTGCTGAGAAGACATGAGACACCTCCACCTGTTGCTGGCGAGCATATATTTGATTGTGTGCTTTAAATTAATATGGAAAGGTTAGAATCTGTCTTGTATGATTCTTCTTGTGTCTGAGCAAATCAATTGACCGTGTCTTTTATTTGGTGTTAGGCTGGCATTTGCTACGTAGATTGAAGCTGAGAGAGTAAATATTGAAAAGTCAGAAACGCCCTCTTTCATCAATGCACCATGTCTTCTAGGCTTCCCAAGTAACTCAGTGGAACTCTCTGGCCCCTAATATGTTTTATTTCAGGCCACCTGCCATCCTGGAGTTTTGCAAGTCACTTCCAGTTAATTTAATAAACTAATTTGAACTGAGAAGTTAGGCTGGTTAATAATGACTTCAGATATTATCACCTCCCTGTTCTGATCTGCATTTTAACCAGCACTTTTCAACGCCTTCATCAATGCTTCTTCATTTTGAGCATTTCCTCAATTATGTTTCATTGAAGATCAGCCTCTTAAAGTGTTAGTAAGGCATAAATGGGTAACCCTCTTTTAGCCAAGTTTAGATGTCCTCAACTGGTTATGTGTTATAGCTCTTCTTCTTGGAGATTCACAATTTACCTGAGAATATTACAATATTACTGAGAAAATGTAATGAAGACATCAGTTTTCTTTGTTTATTCCATCCAGTTTTCCCCAACTTTTTCAACCCTAGAATTGTTTGTTTGTTTTAAGATTTTATTTATTTATTTGACAGAGAGGTCACAAGTAGGCAGAGAGGCAGGCAGAAAGAGGGGGAAGCAGGCTCCCCGCTGAGCAGAGAGCCTGATGCAGGACTCGATCCCAGGACCCTGAGATCATGACCTGAGCTGAAGGCAGAGGCTTAACCCACTGAGCCAACCAGGCGCCCCCTAGAATTGTTTTTCATTTGTTTGTTTTCTGGTTTTGGGTTTTATTGTTTCTTTTAGTTTTTGCATAATTCATACACAAGTCATGCTATATATCAAATGAAGAAATTTAAAGCCCAACAGAGGGCCAGTAAGGGTAATAGTAAAGGCAGGGAATTTTCTTAAGGCCTCATGAGCCATCCCCACTGTTTGTGGGGCTGCGACTGGCTTCAGCTTCTCATTCTTTCCATGGCCCAATGTCATGTGTATTTGTTGAGCTCCTGATTCTGTGTTTTTTCAATCAAAATCAAGGTATCCCCAGTGATTTATCAAAAAATATATATATATATATATGAATCTAAATAATCAGTTCCCTCATAGGAATTCCAGTCTCTCCCATTTAAATTAAAGTAAATCTGCAGACAGTATCACTGTTTTCTTTCGTCTGCTCCACATTAAAAAAAAAAAAAAAAAAAAAAAACCTTAAATCAAATTTTTAATTTTTCACTTTGGGCTTTGCACTTAAAGAGAAAAGAAGAACTTTGTTCTCTCACGAAGGGAAGGACTTCTAGAGAAAAATAAACCAAATAAACTCAATGAGCCCCCTACCAGCAGTCCCTGACTCTTCCAGCTTTTACCCACTGGGGAAAAAAAATAAACTTTCCATTTGACTCTCCCTTGCTGACAGTCTTCCAACCGCATCACAAATTGAACTTTAAAATAAATAAATGAATAAAACCAGCTGCTATGGGAAGGGAAATGCAGAGATGGATGAGTAGGACCTTTATGAGATAGGAAACCTCAGTATTGACTGTTCTGAAAACATCCAACTCAGGGTTTTTAATGTGGCCCTAACATAAGTGGAGAAATAAGGGGGTTTTCAGCAGTACAGACTGATGACCACATGTAAATAAACACTTAAGGCTTTGTGTAGATGATTCACCCAAACTAGACAGTAAGAAGGCATTTAAGGCAAACCTGACCAACTCCTTCCCATTCCCAGCTCCTACTAAGAATCTACAAATATCAACCATTAGGCAGCAAAAGACAGCACCGACCTGACTGTTGGAGTTATTGAAATGACTGCAAAGGGTCGCCTGTGTGCAGATGAGTCACAGCTCCTCACCTATAGCTGCTTCCCATCCATCAGACATGATGCCTCCAGCCAGATGAGGTTTGCAAAGAAAGCTAGTGCCTCTCCCCCATGCCTCTCTGTTCACTCAAGGTTTAATATATATCCCTTCTCTCCAAATGAGCTGTAAACTCGTTAGCAACTGGGAGCATCTTTTAGACTATGACTTTATAGCCTTCACAATGTTTGGAAAACAGCTTTAGGCTTCACAGACAGGTAGTGGGGAAAGGTATAGATCATGGATCGCAAATCATGACTCGCAGGGTTTTGCTTTATTATTTATTAAACATGTAACCTAAAGCAAGTCACAACTTCTCTGCCCCTCAGTTTCTTCATCAGGATAGTTGATATAATAATAATAAAAAAATTACTGCTTCCTCACAAAGAATGGGATACAGAGTAGAGGGTGGGCTGTGGATGGCTGTCATACAGGATTGAGAAGTTCATTTCGACTTCAGCAACTCTGCTTTCATCTATCTACATACTGGAATTTCATGTAAAATGGAATTTCGTTTAAAGAAAGGAATGTGATGCTTAGGAATATTTGGAAAACAGTGTTGTGTGAGAATGTGATTAATAAATTGTAAAGCAGCATAACTTATTTTTACAGCATTGCCTTAGGGTGTAATTTGCATAAAGGAAATGTACACATCTCAAGTGTACATTCAAGGAGTTTTATTTAATATGTGTGTATACACATGTATATACTATCCAGATAAAGCTAGTAAACATTTCTTCACCCAGAGAGTTCCTGCATTCTATTCTCTGTTCATTAGCCCCCTCCCACAGGCACAGACCTCTCCCCACAACCACTCATCTGATTTCTGTTACCTATTTTAGAACTTCATAAAAATGTAATCATATAGTATTGGCTGTTCTGTATCTGCCTTCTTTTCTCTCAACATAACACCTAGGACCCTCATCCATGTTGTTATACATAACCAAAGCTAATTTTTCCTATTGCTGCATAGGTTTCCATTGTATGAATTTTTCCCAATTTGTGTATCTGTTCTATGGAGCTGTTTCTGGTTTGGAACTATTATGAATAAAGCTGCTGTCAATATTTGTGTCTAAGTCCCTCTGTGGTCATCTGTTTTTATGTCTCTTGGATAAATACTTAGGAATAGAACTGCTAGGTTATAGTGTACCTACATGTTTACCCTTATGGTAAACTGTCGATTTCTCCAGTGGTTCTACCATTTTATATTCCTATCAGCTAAGTATGAGTTTCAATTGTTCACTAGCATTTGGTGGCATCAGGATTTTAAGTTTTAACAACAGCAGTGGGTTCAAAATATCTCATGGCTTTAATTTGCACTTCCTTGGTGTTAAATACGTACTTAAATGCATTTTTGCATTCTAATATATTTGTATAGGAGTGTTGTACAAGTTTTTGCCCACTTAAAAGAAAAATTGCGGTATTTGTGGGATGCCTGGGTGGCTCAGTTGGTTGGGCATCTGCCTTTGGCTCAAGTCATCATCCCAGGGTCCAGGAGCATCAGGCTCCTGCTCAGTGGGGAGCCTGCTTCTTCCTCTGCCTGCCACTCCCCCTGCTTGTGCACTCGCTCGCGCTCTCTCTCTCTCTCCCCCACCACCTCTGACAAACACATAAATAAAATCTCTTTTAAAAATTGTGTGATTTGTCTTTTTATCACTGGTTTCTAAGGATTCTTTATATTCTAAATAACAGTCCTTTGTCAGATAGATGTGTTATGAGTATTTTCTCCCTATTTGTGGCTTTTCACTTTTTTAATACTGTCTTTGAAGAACAGAACGTTTTTTAATTTTTATGAAAGCTCACTTAAAAAGTCTTTGCCTATATAAGGTCTTAAAGATATTTTCTTCTTTCTTCTAGAAGCTTTACAAATTTAGCTTCCACATCTTGGGCTATCATGAAAAGTGTATATTTTTATTCATTAGTTTCTTACTTGATCTTAACTAAGATGTTTGAGGTTGCAAAATACCACAGACAATTTGATTTAAGACTTAGAATCTTGATTGAGATATCAATAAAGAGTGTATTGAGTCTAATCTCATTGTGTCTGTCTACGCAAACAGGCTGTAAAAGAATTGGAAGGAGAACCCTTTAGACAGTGAAAAAAGGCACCATCCATAATAAAGACAGACAAGAGGCATGAACCAGGACTGTTTCTGGCAAACTCAAACATGTCATCCCTCTAAATTCAAATCTTCGGACATTGCATTAAGGATCATCCTTGGATATTTCCCATTAACAATGACTTCGGTTAACAAAGGTCTATTTCTGTAACATACCTACATTTATTGCAACTAGGAAAACAGTATTGAGGTGTCAAAAACAGTTGACTGAACTCGTCAGGGTTGTCTCTCAGGAGAGGGCCAGCAGGCATCAGAGGTTTCAAAATCAAGACTTGTAACTTTTGCATTCTTCAAGACTGACCACTGAAATGGAACAAAGAATTTTCAACCCTGGTGTTCTGTAACTCCTTTGGGGAGCTCTCCTAAAAAGATATATTGTTCCTGCTCCAGTTTGCATCACCATTTGGTTTAATTATTATTCGTAATTGGGAAATAATTAGATAAAATGATGATGTAAACCCCAGTGGAAAATAGACATCTCTTAAGAACTCTAATGTTTTCTGTCACTTAAAAGGAAGGGGATATGACTTACTGGAGGAAAAAACTAATTAGAAAAGCAGACACATCTTCTCCCTCTCCTCATATTTCAGGCATGCTGGCAAGTGCTCAAAAATGATCAGAGAGTGGCCTATTTCTCAAGGACCCCAGGAGAGCATGATAATTTAAATCATCATCTCAGGAAAGTGCCTTGAGCACTTGTCTTTGCCGTTTTATGATCTTCAGTCAGGAGAGAGAGTTTGGTTCTCCAGACTGGCATGGCCATGCAAACTATGGGTTGAAGGAAAACCGAGGTCACACCCACACCAAAGTGGATGCAGGCAAGTTAGAATCCCTGCCAAGAGAAACACATTTAAGCAAAGTGAGGAGCCAGAAATGTTTAAAACAATGCTGTCCCCCAGCAAAATGAAAACAAGACTTTTATCCCAGGACACCAATTGGCTTTCAGAAAAGTTTGACAATACAAGGAGATGAGAGCAAAGGGATTAGATATTCAGATGTGGGCCTAGCAACTTCAAACTCTTCAGTAAACCTAAAACTCTGTTTGGAATTAGATCTTTTTATTTAAAAGTTGGATTAACAATAACAAAAACAAAAATCAGTTAACTGCTCAAGAAAAAAATATTTTCATCCAAAAAAAGGCAATTTCATAAAAATGACATCCTGATGAAAGTCCTTTTTAAATAGCCCCACTTTGAAAATGCAAATGTTTATTAATAAATCATAACGTGGTCATTAGAAGATGAAAAACAGGAAGGTCTGAAAATAAAGAAGTAGGACTGCAAATATACCAAAATGCTCTAAATGCTTTCTCCCAGCTGGTCCAGTTCAACTTGTATCCCTTGACAATTAGAAAGTCAGTCTACAAAAGTTGGATATTCATCCTTTCTGATGGAGGCATAATACTCCATAGTGTATATGGACCACATCTTCCTTATCCATTCGTCCGTTGAAGGGCATCTTGGTGGAAGAGATTATGCTGAGTGAAGTAAGTCAAGCAGAGAGAGTCAATTATCATATGATTTCACTTATTTGTGGAGCATAACAAATAGCATGGAGGACAGGGGAGTTAGAGAGGAGAAGGGAGTTGAGGGAAATTGGAAGGGGAGGTGAACCATGAGAGACTATGGACTCTGAAAAACAATCTGAGGGGTTTGAAGCGGCGGGGGGTGGAGGTTGGGGGAACCAGGTGGTGGGTATTAGAGAGGGCACGGATTGCATGGAGCACTGGGTGTGGTGCAAAAACAAGGAATACTGTTATGCTGAAAATTAAAAAAAAAAAAAGAAAGAAAGAAAGAAAGTCAGTCTAGCTCTCTGAGTCTCAGTTCTTGGCTATAAACCAGAAAGTTTGTTCATTGTCTTAGACCAGCCTCTCTCTAGCAAAAGCAGTCATGTCAACATATCCAGGCACAAAAATTAATCCCAAGTTAATGAGTTCTAAGAACTTCAAGTACAACCTGACTCTGAAAAGATGTCCTTTTTACTTCACTTTCCCCTCATTTCTCCGCTTATGAAAACAATAACTCCCAGACTTGTTCCAAGTTTCATCAGAACCTTTGGCTATGTAGGACGTAGGCACACTCAAAACTGTACTTTTCAAACTGTTCAAAACTAAGTAGTGAAAAACCATGAAATAAAGGTCTCCTGTGATTGGTAGCGGGACACATAGACCAGTGAAAACTGTGGACGAGATCAGCTACTGTGAGAAAGGCTTATTTTGAGAAGGTATGATTCTAGCCAAGTGTTGGAGGAGCACCTAGGTTCTGAAGGAATCGGGTACTCTTGGCAAAGGAACCTAGATATGCACAAAATCAACACGTGCAAGAGGGCAAGAGGGGAGGCTGATCAAAGCAATGTACTAGTTTGGTAGAGAATTTGAGTTGAGAATACAAAGAGAGCCCAGGGGACCAGACAGTGAGGTGCCTTCTGTATCACACAGTGCATGAGCTTTCACTAACTGGTGATGACTCTTTGGAAAATCAAAGGACTGTCACATCACAATAAGCACAAGTCCTGTCCTGCAAGGGTGCCTACTAGAACATCCACGTCTGTTGGGTTTTTGAAGAAAAGATCAATGGAAGTGGGTTGGGAAGGAGGGAACAAAGTTATGATTATTGGGAGCTTTATGTGAATGGTTAAGAGTCAAATCAGAATCACTGGACCAGATTTTCCCAATTAATTCAGACTTACAGATCATATCAGAGGTCATCTTTAACAAGGTAAATAAACATAATCCTTGCTTCTTCTTCACATTACCTACTTGACCTCTCTAGTAGTCCCTGTTTTGATTGATATGACTTTGCAATCTATGATCCACTTCTCTTCCCATCACTTTTTTTCTAGAAGAATGACTCTTTGAAAAAAAGTACCCTGATCGGTAGTATTTGCCAATGTGCATGGTGTAAATTCTCCTACCATGGCTAATTTTAAGCTTCCAATATGTAGGACTTGTTCCAAGGTTTGTGGGAAAGTAAAGTTGGAGGAAAATGCATAAAATCCACCCTTGCAAGCTGGAAGAAACCAGCCATACATAGCAAAGCATTGTACCAACTCCTAATTTTTCCAACTTTGAAATGGATCTTCTATCCTATCTTCTTGGCTTCTGACTCCTTGACCATCCCAGTTAACTTGCCTGTGCTCCTATGAGATTTCCTGGGTTGCTTCCTCTCCTCCCAGGAAACATCAATGAGTCTGGAAACAAGAAATTCACAATGACCCATTTACTCCCTACTTTCACATCTTAACTGGTCACAAGAACGATGGGAAATGAAAAAGTAAGTCAATTTAAGTCCATCTACTCTGTTTTAAAATAAAAGTAAAAAACCTTGTCCAGCTAAGTGTGGGTTAATATGATTAGGTTCAAAACAGAAAATAGTTTGTTGTCTTTTACATAACACACCAGATGTGATAAATTGACTCATGAAGTCTCATTTTAAAAATCTCCTTATTCATAAAAACTGTTTACTGTTTTGTATGTTTTTGCTCTTTAGTATAGAATGTTTGGAAACAAATTAGTACAATATTTGGGGTCTTTATTCTTTCCAGTAATCCTTTCATAATTAATGTCATAGATTCTTTCAAAATCAAGGGGAAAATATTTTAAGAATGTTTTTGTTCTTTCTTTGTTGAAACATGGTTTAATGTTTATTATCATAATTCTGATTGCTATTGCACCACCTCAAGTGCTGTATTTTGTACTTTGTAAGCTATCATTTGGCTCACATTCATGATTTGTGCATTAATACCATTCAA
Source organism: Enhydra lutris kenyoni (assembly GCF_002288905.1). NCBI lineage: Eukaryota > Metazoa > Chordata > Mammalia > Carnivora > Mustelidae > Enhydra > Enhydra lutris. The sequence continues at coordinate 30,285,734 of NW_019154085.1, read as the reverse complement.
GGTTATGCAATAACAATCAGAAATTATGGTAATAAACAGTGAACCACATTTCAACAAAATATGATAAACTCATGTGAAAGGTTTTTTTTAATCTTTTCATTAACAAAGCATCTTATGCTTCAGTGACACTTTAATTACCAAGAAATTACCCAAGAAAATATGTAATTATTTCTAGTAATTGACAGTGACTCTATATGTAACACTTCTTTATGTTAAAATAATTGCAAAAATGTGACCTTTTTTTTCCCCCAGACATGGGGCTTAATTGATTGCATTCTGTTTTTTAGATAAAAAGGCAATAAAAATACCATCAGTAAAGTACATAAGTAACTCCAGTTCAACTAAGGACTGTTTTAGTGACCTCAAAAACAGTTTTTGATAATGACCAGCCTTAATGAAATTGTCTTGATAAATTTAAGGGTAATTATTTCAATTTCTCAATTTACCCCAATGTACTTTAGCAGTCTCTTTCCCAGAAAAGCTTTGCCAGTCATTCTGAAAATCTCATGTACATTGCAAAAAAGAACATTCCCTAAGTGGCTATTCAGAAGATCAAAATCCTCTGCTTCGGTATGAACATTCATTAAAAGAAAAAGAAAAAGCTCTCCTCTCAAAAACTAAAGCCACTCTTGGGAGAAAATCATTTTGATCCCTTCTAGCTTTAAAATTTAAATACTTTATGATTCTATAAAATCTATTCATAACGTAGACACATTCCTTAAATGAAAAAAACCAATAGTTCAAATGTGTCCATCTCTCTATTTCCTGTTTTTTCACCTGATGGTTTGGTCTAGTGAGAGCCTTAACTCAAGAACCAGATACACAGTCCCTTCCACAAACCTCTGCTTTTATTATTTTCCCACTGCTTCTTCCCTTCTCTCAGGACAAAACATCTACCAGATAAGCCTTTGCCATCACACACTGTCCCTTTTAGAACTGACCAACATGGCGAATTTTGTAATCAACAATAATGCACACAACCATGACCCACACAATAACATCACATCAGTGTGGCCTAATTGGAATGAAAATCAATACAGACTTCCACACAAAAGAGAGGGACTGAAATTTTTTAAAGCCTGGGCATTGTAGAACACAGAAATCCACGTGTATGTTTCTAACCTCCTTGTAAAAATCACCTTCAGGGTGTTTCTCCTGCTGAAATTTTAGGAGGATGCATGAAAGTCTAACAGCACAGTAGTAAAAGTCTAACATTTCCGCTATGTGATCTCTGGGAGGAGTAGCACGGGAAGCTATTCTGGAAACTATGGATGCCTAAAGATCTGGTGAAGCCACTTCTTGAAGGGATGGTGGGAAGAAGTAAAGGATGAGGTAAATAATGGGTCCTTGGTCCTTAGGTATTATTCACCTAGGACCTCTCTGAATTTATCTAGTGTATATATTAGGTTTTCCAGTTGGTTATAATTCGAAGAAACCCTTCATTTTCTCTCAGTGTGTAGATTAGAAAGTGGTATTTTTGTGGGTACAAATGATTTGCCCTGAGTTGAACACCTGCTCAGTGGCAATGCTAGGCCTGGAGTAGAGCATAAATGACTCTCAGTCCAGTGCTCCTCTTTCTACAAGGAATCTTTCTCTGGATAAAGAAAAGTGCTCCAGTGTTTTGATTAATAGTCTATAGACTGATCTTTAGAGTTATCACCATGTTTCCTCAGGGAGATAAAACTCCACCAGGGAGAGATCTGAGGCAACAAGCATCACTGAACAAAAATATTGGCCCTGAATCAGGACTCAGCTTAATGTAATATGCCGGAGCATGTAATATAATCCTCTCTCTCTTCATCCAGGCTCCAGACAATTAGCCAGCGATGCCCTTGGGGAAACGTTACTCAGCATACAGATGCCTGGATACAGAGCTGGGCTTACCACTCATTATGTAGACACTCACTATTTATTGGCTGAAATCATCAGCATGACCCCTTCAACACAATGGATTTAACAAGGAGGACAACAATGCCTTTTCCTTCAGTGTACACTCTAGTCCAATCTCCTATATATTCTCCGTGGCTCCTTTCCTCCTACCCCCTTGGGTGCCAAATTCATCGTCAATGGAATGGGAAGCCTGAAAGCATAGTGCTTTTGGATTAATTTTTCCTGTGTTTGTTTTCCACTTGCCTTGATAAATTTTAAGTTTGACAGCAAGAAAAGGCTTTCTATTTTTCTATGAGCCAGAGAGGGTCTCATCACTCAACAAATCCCGTGAGCTTTTACTTTCTCAGCACTGTGTCCTTCTTCTGACCTTAAACTTTCTCACTGCCTGGAAAGAAAGCTTTTCATGAGAATTCACAAAGCCCTGCCAGCTGAATTTGACAATGAGACAAGCAATGAACAGGGCAGATTATCGTCGGAGGAAACTACAAACTTCCTCATCAAAAATCATTTGTAACTAGAGGGTATCATGCTTAGCGAAATAAGTCAATCAGAGAAAGACAACTATCATATGATCTCCCTGATATGAGGAAGTGGAGATGCAACATGGGGGGTTAAGGGGATAGGAGAAGAATAAATGAAACAAGATGGGATTGGGAGGGAGACAAACCATAAGTGACTCTTAACCTCACAAAACAAACTGAGGGTTGCTGGGGGGAGGGGGTTGGGAGAAGGGGGTGGGGTTATGGACATTGGGGAGGTTATGTGCTATGGTGAGTGCTGTGAAGTGTGTAAACCTGGCGATTCACAGACCTGTACCCCTGGGGATAAAAATATATGTTTATAAAAAAAAAATAAAAATAAATATTTTTTTAAAATAAATAAAAAATAAACTCTTTAAAAAAAAATCATTTGTTTAACATAAAACCCAGGAGTCTACTGCAAGTTAACTGCCTTACCTCCAGCAGCTTATAATTTCTTAGCAACACAGGATAACAGTGGCACTCACAGAAGCAAATGATTTTATTTCTCTTTGCATTAGACCCATCCTCCCCTTGTTTCAACATGGAAGGATCTTCAGTTTCTTTCAGTCCAGCCTCAAGGAGAGCCCATTAGCCCAGGTTGAAACACTGCATCCCCTCTGACCTTTCTGGTTGGAATTCCATTTGAGACCCTGACCCTAAGAGAAGCAAAAAAGGAAAGGGGTGAAGACTAGCATCAAGGAGGAAAAAACTGAGCTGCCCAGAGCACCCAGTGGTTGGCAAGCTTTTCCTGAGTCGTTTATTAAGGTCAGGGTCCTATCTGCTGTTAACTCACTAAGTGACAATGGAAAAGGCACTTAACTTGCTGAGTGCAATTCCCTCATTTCAAAACAGCACCAATAACTGTACCACACCCCTTTATAGAATACTTGTGACATTTAACCAAGATAAGGAATCCCCAATGATTGACCTAGTGCTGGCCCAAGTTTGATATTCAGAAAAGGTCACTGACTAATTTTAAGTGTTTTTAATCTTCTTATCAATCCTGTGAAACAAGTATTATTCCCATTTCACAGATGAGCAAAATGAGGCAGAGACTGTAACGGACCTTGTACAAGACCACATAAGCTTTGCTATTCGTGGCATCTTAACTCCCTTGTAGGTAGCAGCCTCTACAGTGAATTTCAGACTCCCATGATTTTTTGATATATGAGCAGAGAAATGACACCATTATGCCTAAACCTACCCTCAGGTTGTTGCATTTAACTCTGCTCTTGGCAGGAGGTGACAGCTCAGCCCAGGCATCAAAGAGAAACTCACTCATGGTAAGATGATCATGTCTTGACCTAGACCACTGACAGCGGGCTTTCTCACCCAAGCATGTGGAGCACTTCTCCCCCTCCAAAGCTGTGAGAATCCAAAACCCTCTGGATAGGGAGTCACTAGCTTGTAATTGTTCTGCATTTGATTTTACACCCAGTGTGAACAGAGTCAAGATTTGGACCAGTATGCTTCAAATAATACCCAGGTTATTGTTCCAGATATTGTGGGTCAGTTATTTCAGTCAGGCAAGGATAGGCTGTAATATTTAAGTCCCAGGTTCATTGTAAGCAAAGAAAATCCATCAAAACCAGAATATCTCAAGAGAAATCCTTTCCAGGCTTTCATTACTGACTGCAAATGATAAAAATCTTTCAGCTTACTGATGGTTTGATGTTCCCATACACATTTACAGTGAAGTGATTGTTTTGTTCAAGTGAAGGCTTATATCTCCTCTGAAGCAAGCCCATCGAAACAGTGGTTGTTAAATATGTATGTGGATCTTCAAAGCCCATCGGTGTCACCTGGCTTAGCGTCCAGACCCAATACCCTGCCAGAGAGAGGAAATGTTGTTCAAATGTCCCTTCCAGATGGTTGAGCTCTTGGCTACTGTATGGACATTATACCAAGCAGTAGCTTCCATTTTAAAAGCTGGGAGTTAGAAGGTCAATGACCTTGCTTCCTTCCAGTCTCAAATACTCAGCATGGAGCCTTAGGTTAATGGCCTAAGCTTACTGTGCCTCTATTTAGCCATCTGTAAAATGGGAAAAGAAACTGTCCTTCTTGTCTCTCAGGGCTTGTATGTCAGTGTTCTCCAGAAAAATAGAACTAATATACACACACCCAGACACATACACAGATTTAAGGAATTAGCTCACACAGCTATGGGGATTAGCAAGTCCAAAATCTGTAGGGCATGCCGGCAGTCTGGAAATTCAGGGAAGAGTTGATGTTGCAGTCTTGACTCCAAATTCCACAAGGGCAGGCTGGAAATTCAGATGGGATTTCTACGTTGCAGTCTTGAGGCAGAATTTCTTCTTCATTGGGGAGCCTCAGCTATTGCTCTGAAGGTCTTCAATTGATTAGATGAGGCCCACCCTGATTGCAGAGAGTAACCTGCTTTACTTCAAGTCAACTGATTATAAATTAATCACATCCACAAATACCTTCACAGCAATGTCTAGACTAGTGTTTGACCAAACAACTGAGCACTGTGACATAGTCAAGTTGACCCATAAAATTAACCATCAGAGAGCTATTTTCAAGGTTACATCACATGAGGTCATACATAGGAAAGGACTTTCAAAGATATGAAGAGCTACACAAATAATAGTTTTAAATAAACTTTGAACTCCTATGTCACATGAGGTTCTGAGGAAAATGGAGGTGAATAAATCAAAAGACCTGTCCTCAAAAAGCTTACCATGTCTTTGAGATGCCAGAATTAAATGCATGGGGAGTAAAAGTCTACAAAGTTGTACAAGGAAGTACTAAAGGAACAGCATGAAGACACAGGAGCCTGTGGGTCAGAGAGGTTGCAAAAAGCCAAAGAATCCCATGGAGTTTCTTTGGAAGACACCCCTTCCCCAGGAAGGCCTTCGTAGTCATTCTCCCCACCCTCATCCAAATTAAGATCCCCTGTCACTCTCTCTCATGACAGTTAACTTTTGTCTTTGCAGCATATTGCAATACATGACTATTCATTTATTTGCATGTCTTACTGTTTAATAGTGTTATTGCCCAAAATGAAATTCCATGAGAGCAAGGAGGTCTGATTTGTTGTCACCAATACTTGCCTAACATTTAACACAGTACTTAACATGTGAGAGGTGTGCAAATTATAGTCTGTGAAGGTTTGAATAAATGACTATACATATCAATAAGTTTTCTCCACAACAAAACTTTGCCAACATTCCAGGAAGAAAAATTGAAAATTGTACCATAAACAACCATATATGCACTCCCTAAATTTAATAATTATAAATATTTTTGCCATTTCTGAAAGATTTCTCTCATTTCACTTCCTCTCTGGTTTTATTACTAAAGCATTTGAAAATAAGTGGCTGATGTCATGACACTTTATCCCTTGACTATTTTAGTACACATCTCTTAAAAATAAAGTGCATGTCCCATACAACCCCAATATCACTAGCCAGCCTAAACAAACCGGCAATAATTCCCCCACTTTTCTCCCATTTCCAGACCATATTCAAGTTTCCCCAAATGACGTTTTTAAAGTTCTTTTATTTTTATTAACCAATATGTAATCAAAATTCTGGAAACACTTCCCAACACGTACAAACCTCCCCCTCACACACACACACAGACACACCTTTTTAAAAGAAAATTTTGCTCTGAAGTCTTAAAGAACCGATTCAATTATCTTGTGGAATATTCCATATTCTGGATTTGTCTGCTTGTTCCCTTTGGTGTCATTTATCTTGTTCTTCCAATCTCTGTATACCCTAGAAACTCTAAGTTAGGCCTAAAGTTTGATGGGATTCAGCTTAACCATGTTTTTTGAGAATCCTTGATAGGCAATGTTTCTTACTTCATACTGCATCCTACCCAGAGGCCTGCATGTCAGCATGTCCACCATTCGGGGATGCCAAGATTAATCACATGATCATGATGGTGACCACCTGGCCTCTCTCCTGTACTGGTGCATTGACCCCTTTGTATGAGCAGGAACTGATTCAAGCACACATTTGAAAATTAGTTATAATTGCAATGCCAGTTAAATTCCTTTTTCTGGCCCTTAACACTGTTCAAAAAGCTAATTTACTTGTAAAACTTCCTTATCCCTTTTCTTCTGGAGTGGGGGTAGGGAGGTAACTTCATGGGGAGGGTTTCTTCAATTACCTTTGCAGAAAATGTTGCTGAGCTCAAACTCAAGTCTTCATGAATTTTAAAACAAAAGCACCCCCTCCATATATTTTAAAAGACAGCATTTTGTACAAATCTTTGACTATAGCATTTTTCACTCAGCATTAATTACATATATCAACTTTTCATCCTTCCTGTAAACTGATATTATTTATTAAACTCACAAGAAAAGACATGATTAATCTTCATGATTCATTGTTTCTCCTGCAAAGAACTAAAGCATACACAAAGTTGTATTTTTTTCCCCCTACTGGAGCTGTATAATTGGGTTAAATCAGTGCTGTTCAAATCAGAGTACCACTGGGAGGGGTGGGGGGGGGGGGAGGTGGTGGTAGTGTGCTGGGGGTACTCAATACACATGGGGCCTCTTTCTGAAGCATATTTTTTTCCTTAATGGTAAGTAATGTAAAACATCTTTATATCCCAAAATAAGCTTATATACATAGCAGAATAAAGTGAAAAATCACTTGAATTTAAAGATAGAACATAAGGCCACTTTAAGTGAGCCGCCAGTTAGTACAAGCTTTATGCCCTATCACTTGCCACAGTCCCCCCCGCCCCCCCCCCACATCCCAGCCTTCAGATGATCACCCTCCTCTGCTCCTGCAAGTCTTGGGAGAGTTAAAGCACCTGGTGAAATTGCCAGCAAAAAGTTTAAATCAACAAAAGCAAACTTCTTCTGAAAAAGTTACCTACGATTTCTGCCAGCCAATCTCTCCAACCCCACCCTCTTTCGGATATATGTAAGTATGGGAACTGGAGGTTAGGTTTATGGAACCCCACCCATTAGTTTCAGGTGTGTAACATAGCGGTTCCAAAAGTCTATACATTATGCTTCCCTCACCCCCAGTGTGCTACCAGCTGTCACCGTACACTCTTACAATAGCATTGACTGTATTCCTAATGCTGGTGCCTCCTATTCCTGTGACTTATTCATTCACATTCAGAAGCCTGTACCTTCCTCTTGCCTTCACCCATTTTTAATGATACAAGCCTGTAAATACCACTTACCTTCCTGTGCTTCCCTGCTCAGGCAGGGCTCCTCTCAAGCTCAGTCCCCATTCTCCTCTTTCTCACACGGAGTTGGTTATAGGTGTCAGTATTTACCATATTAGAAGTTAAACCAAGAAAGTTTTCAAATATTGAAATATTAATTATTTAAACAACATTAAGTTCATTGTGTTATATAAATTATATATATTACTTAAAAATAACTGTATTTTCCAAAACAAAAAAATATATATTGAGTGAAAAAATAGTGTTGTTTTACATGTTTATAAATCTCTCTAATATCTGGATTAATAAAGGGCAGGAAGAATCTCTTATCTGCTTCTGCATCCAATCTCTCGATATACCACACATCATGTGGCCTCCTGAAACTCAACTATATATGTGTGCTCATGGAAGGATGAGAGTAGAAAAGGCAAATAACATCTTAGTATTATCATGAAGAGTTTTGATCTCATGCACCACCTGAAAAGTTTGTAGGTACCCCCAGAGGGACCACACTTTGAGAACCACTGCTTATGACATTTCTTCTCTTTAGAATTCTAATTTTTTTCTACTAAATTTTTTTTCAACTAAAAATTTTTTTCATCTTTTTCTACTAAAATTCAACCCATCCATTAAAGTTCAAAGTGTCACTTTTTCACGACCTTCCTCTCTCTCTAGTAAGAATTGCTTCCTTTTTGTGCCTCTGTAGCATTTTGTCTCTTACACTTAAAATACTCAACCACATGGGCGATAATTTACTCAGTGCCCACTATGTTCTAGATGTGACAGTTTCTACCTTTTCTCTACTGTCCTTTCCCTACCTACTTCTCCTACATTAAGATTTACTTTCAGTCCTATCCTCCTTAAGCTGACAACCAAAACAAGCTATTAGTGGTAGGATTTTAGGCACACTGATTTACTGGTAAGATTTTTTTATACTCCAAGGATATTTCCATAGCTCTCAAGTTACACCACATAAACCATCAGATTCTGCCGTTATTTAAGATCTTTACTATTCTTAAGCCACATTAAAATAGGTCCAATTCTCTTTAGTAAGCAGAAAATTAAGAGCAATTCATCTGATAAATGTTTATAACATAAATTGAACCACTCTAGCCCTTGTCCAATACACCATGAATATTCAATTTGACAAATATGTATTACAGCAGTTCTTGCAGAGTTTGAATCCCAGATGAGTGGAATGACCCCCTAGTCCCATGTTTCTAGAATGCTAAGCCCCAAATGAGCACTAAGCATTTGAGTAAGGAGACCCAAGTCTGGTGCCTATGATAGTGTAACTTCTGACACAACACTGAACATTTCTGCAACTCAGCGTCTTCCACTAGAGTTGAATCTCCTTGAAACCAGGACTGGGTCTTTTTAACCTTTGTATACCACAATGTTGGGCACACACCAAGTGCCCCATAATTTTTTGTTGGAACAAATGGCTCCATGGTAAGAATTATACTAGAAAGTCCTTCTCAGTTAGAAGGGCACAAAGCACAGGGTTCTCGTGTCATAACCACTCATTAAATATTTGAGCACGGGGCGCCTGGGTGGCTCAGTGGGTTAAAGCCTCTGCCTTCGGCTCAGGTCATGGTCCCAGGGTCCTGGGATCGAGCCCCACGTGGGGCTCTCTGCTCAGCGGGGAGCCTGCTTCCTCCTCTCTCTCTCTGCCTGCCTCTCTGCCTACTTGTGATCTCTGTCAAATAAATAAATAAAATCTTTAAAAAAAATATTTGAGCACACATGAATAAACAATTGCACAGTCTGTATTCTGTGATTCTACCGTGAGCAAGACATTGCCCTAGGTACCACGATGTCACAGTAATGACAAAGATCTGGCCCCTGACCTCACAGAACTCAAAATTTAATCTAGTATTACCTGGTTAAGATGAAGATCCACGAAGCAAACTGAGTACCCTAAATTCATGATTCTGTATCTGACTCAGAACACCAGGATATTAGAAATCACTTTCAAAATCACTTTTTATTTCTGCTTCTAATAGACACATAACTAAAGGCAAGGGCTAATGGGATGTCACAGCAGTGTCACTACAGCCCCTTAATTGATTTGAAGGTGCTGGCGTAACTATTCGAGAAAAAACGATGTTCTCACTGATGGGAGATATAGAATGTAAAATTTGCATCTCATCAGAAAAAAAAAAATTTTTCTTGGTTTCCTCTACAAAGCACTAATGTTCTCAAGACTGCTGACTGTGCTATTTTGAGAAATAGCCAGCATGCCCTCCACACAGTTAGAGAGTAAGAGGAAATATTGCCTCCCCAGGTGTCAAATTTCCTTTCTCTAATGGAAGGATGTGTGGGACAGCATTTCAAACATAGTCACAGAGGAAAAAGGAGGCTGACAAGTAAGATGGATGAATGAGAGGGAAAACATGTGTTGAGAAGGAAGCTGTCAGAATTAGCTACCATTTGTGCATCAGTAGTGTCCTAATTAAAAATGCCCATTATAAGAGCCTTTGGGGAGGGGAAAAAAAAAAAGGAAACCCACATCTCTGCAATATGAGAGATCTCAGAGAAAAGACAAGATCTGGGGCTCCCCTGAACTGCTGTATTCACACTGGTGTCTGTGTTCTGGCACCTAGGAAATTAACCGCTTCTATAACTCAACCCAGGAAATCTGCATCTTCATCAACGTTGCCTTTGCTTTTTAAAAATATCACAAACTGAGCTAACATAAAGACACTGGAAACATGGGGGTGTTACTGTGCAATGTGGGGTTCAGTTCCTCCAACTTCTCATCAATAATGATTTCCTTCTTTCCCATAATTAGAGTCCCGAGCCTCCTGTGTTTACAGTGACATTAGTCAATTCCCTGGATGCACTAGGACAAATTAAATAAAAGACTGCAGGGAAATTTATCTATGGAACATGAATCTTTAATAAGCCTTCATCCCATAACTCTTACAGTAGAAAGAGACTTGCAGAAACCGAATCTAGTCACCCATGAAGGCTGGGTGGAATGGAACAGATGGATGAGCATCCCTGATCCTCTTTTGCTTCATGTATAACGTAGAGGGGCTGGAGTAGATAATCATCGAGGTCATTGCCACACTGGTCTTCAGACTCTATCATCCTTTGTACATTTCCATCTTCCTTCCTATCTAGTGGTTAAGGGCTATTGTTCAGATGTGGTGGGTTTGTGGTGGGAGAGGGTTAAGAGTGTGGGCTCACCTATTAGACTGTCCAAGTTCTATCTCTTCTCTATACTTACCAGCTGTGTAACTTTGGTCAATTACCCAAGCTCTGTGTCTCAGTTTCTTCATCTGTAAAATGGGATAATAACAGTACCTGTGTCTCATGCTGTTGCTAAAATGAAATAATCCACACAAACGCTTGTTCTAGTACTTGTTACATACTGAACATGCAACAAATGTTTTCTGATATAACGTGTAGTGTGCTTCTAATTGTAGAAAGGATACTTTCCCTGCGTATCCACCACACAGGTGACCAAAGGCAGACTTGCTAAACTCAAGTGGTATCTGAAGGTATAAAGGAGATCCTTTTCTTACAAAACGAGTAAATGTTATTTGCCAATGTCCAAATCTCTTTTATAGTGTAAAAGGAGAGCAACAATACACCAGCTTGCATTCATAATCTGTTGTAAGTAACTTAGACTCATTTATCAACTTATTGAAAATAGAATTATTTAAAAGGGAAGAAAATGGAGAACCAAAGGATAGAGCAAAGGAAGAACAGATGAAAAAAAGACAAGCTTGTATTACCATATGCTATTGCTTGGTTTCAGTCCCACTCTTATGTCTATATATGGTTCAGATTTTATTGGAATTTATGCAAGTACCTTCCTCAAAATGGTTCAGAAGGAATGCAAATGGAAACTCAATTTGAGGAGGCTATATGCAGCCTATATACATGACTTGGTCATGTCCAAAAATACAGTTTTATTAAGACAGGTCCCACCCCTCTCCCGTTGGCAGAAGCCACTCTTGGAGATTTGTATTGTTTTGTTTTGTTTTATATATTCCAAAACATTTCTGGTACTAAATACAACTGAGCCATTCACAGAGTGTCCTGAGGGTTTGACTCCATCAGGATCCCTGTTCTAACCCTGGGAACATTGAGCCAAAGCCTAGTCTCAAGAAAGGCCTTAAAACTGACCAGAATGCATATTGGACACAGATGTCTCCAGAATTTGGCACTATCAACCCCCACACACAGATTTCAGCCAAACTCAAGCCAGAATATATACAGCAGTCCAGTGAATTATATGGCCACCTGACTGCCGGGTCCCCATTGGAAATAACTTGATGAAATGTACCTGACAGGCATAAAGTTCAGCAGAGAAAGGACCAGATAAAGGTTATAAATTCACTGAATAAAAAAAGTACACCTACATTAATACTTTTCAATTAGCAGAATTAACTCACCAGTCATGTTGAACAAGAGCATTTATTTATGGATTTTACTGATGCAAAAACATCAGAACACAATTTAGAATTATACAGCAAAGCAGATAAAAGCAAAGGAGGAAGAAAGGAAGGGGACGATGGAACAAGTAAGGACAGATGTCTAGTTCTAAAATTAATCCAAACCAAAAGTAAGCAATCCAAGAAAAAGCAAAACCTAGCTACAGTCTGGGGAGATTTTGTGTCAGAATCATTCAGATGTCATTGCTTGACTTTTCTGTTGTCTTATTGACTAAACCAGGTCAACCACACAACCAATCAATTGTTTAAAAATAAGCTGATGACCCCTTTCAGGGATAGAGATGATATGTTCTGGAAAACAGTAGTTTTAGTTATGCTGCATGATACAATATACTACAAAGTGGTCATTCAGTAAGAATTCATTGATTGGTTTCATTACTCCAATAATAAAAAATAGGTTAATAAATAATCCAATTACTAACCCTTAAACCAAAAGTTAGACATGAATTCTGTTACATAAATGAACTTAAGTATTATTTGAGGATGTTCATTTTTTAGAATTAAAAAAAAATCATTTCTAGGAAAATTTGCAGATTTTATTTCAGTGGACAGTATACACAAGAAAAAGAAATAGTAAATATAACTGTTTTCAAAATGATTGAGTCTTTATAAATTCTATTAAATAATGTATAAGAGCAATGGCATGAGGAGACTTACCTCTCCTTGTGTTATCTATGAAGAGTAAATGAGAGCCTTCACTGTTAAACTGGTCAGTTTCGATCAATGCTTAATCACTTAGGATAGAGATAATGTACTGCTCTTTTGACTAATATTAACCAAGCAGAAATTTTCTATATCCTGTGGTATAGAGAAAAGAATCACTGGCAGAACTTGATCAGTTTTCATAAAATAAATGTTTAAAACTTCTGCTGAAATTTAAAAGATGCCAAATATACATGGGAAGCATTTATTCTTTTATAAAGATTAAATGAAATGGCAGAGTATTTCAGGAGTTTTTTTTTCTTTCATAGTTTATATGATACTCAAAAATAGATACCAAAATGCAGTGACTACTAAAAACAAAATAGAGCACTAGGAGTTTTTCAAACAAATTCTTTCGAACTTTGAAGAAATTCTATTTAAAAGAGTAAAGACACTGAGGACAATCCATGAGAACATGGGGTAAAAAATGAAGCAAAATGAAACAGAGAAGAAAATGGGGATTATTAAAATGGAATTAGATAGAAAATCATAAATTTGCTAAACAGGCAAAGATCCAACATACACATAATTGGTGTTTTAAGACCAACAGAAAATCTGAAGGGGAAATAACTTTTTCTCAAAGATCTAAGAGAAGAAAATATTCCTGAGCTAAAACAGGTGACAGGACCAAAATCTATAGATTAAAAGACCACATGATGTTCCAAAAAGGGAAGATACTGAATGATCAATGCGGCTTGCCCTAATTATGTTACCAGACTCTTGTGTGCATCAGGTCAAGAACAACAAGTCAACTATGAACATCAAAAATGATCAGGTTGACCTCAGGTTTTCCTACAGCCATGCTCGGTAATAGAAAACAGTGGTAGACTATAGACAAAGTTCTGAGAGAAAGGAAATATGATCCAATAATTTTACACTTGGCCAAGGTATCATGAAACTAGAAATGTCAAAGATATGAACCCTCATATATCCCAAAAGTTGGGTAACACAGTCCCCATGGATGTTGCATGTGGAAAATAATTACTTGAAAGTAAACACCAACCAGTGAAACCATGAATTGAGAAACCATAGTGAAACTGAACCTGAGCACTGAAGAAGTTTAAACACAAAATGAAGGCTCAGTAACTGTGGGTAGAGAATATTAACAGTATAAATCAGGTCAACATACAAATATTACATCTAAAAATTTTAAGCAATAAAGAAAGGAGGAGACAGGAGAGTAGTATAAACATGCTAATCTCCTCTTCAGAGTTGGGGTCAAAAGACAGTTTGAAGTAGACAAAGCACAAGGTTAATTATAATATTTTAAAGTACAAAACAACTTCCAGAGAAATTAAGAATAATATAGACAAACTAAGTATAATTCAACCTACACCAGTTAGGTTGTGGAAGGGAAGGATGGAAGATGGGAAGAATTAAAAATATTAGTTTTCTCATCTAGTATTGATAATAAATGATATTTAAAGATAATAAATTAAGAAGTAGAAATTGTAAAATTTTTTTATACCACAGAAGAAAATAAACAGAAAAAAAATGAAATAAAAACAGTACAGGATATATAGTATGAAAAGTAAAAAAAAAAAAAATGAAGCATTAAAATAAAAATACTAGAAATACAGTCTGTGATATCAAAAGGGAAGAAAATAAGTGACCATCCAAAAAGAACTGGTTGAATAACTACAAACACCCATATAATGGAATACACAACATTTTCAAGAATGGGCTAAAGCTTTTGCAGAAACAACTTCCTGGGTATGTGGTAAAAGAAAGAAAGAAAGTAAGGGTCAACCAGCGCATACAGGAATTTTTCACTCGTGTAAATATAAAAGATACTCAGTGTAAACACACGCTCACATACACACACAAACACTTGTTTAGGCAGGAAAGTCTTGCAGAAGAAAGTCTTATTGGTAATATTCCTTTCTTGGTGGGAAGACTAATATTGTAGGGCCTTAAAACACAAGAAGACTTACTTTTCTTTGTATTTCTTTTTGTACATTTATTAGTACTCTGACAAAAATAAAATAAAACCAGTTCAAGAAAATACATATGTACATTCACATACAAAAATACATAGAAATGCATATTTCTTTGAACAGAGACAAATAGATGCATGAATGTGTATGTGTGTATAATTAAGAAAGTATCACAAGCCAAAATAAGGAACAGTAAATGAGTCAATAAATTTTGCCAAGGAAAAAAATTAAGTTAGATAGCTTACCTTGTATCCAAATAAATTCCAGAAACATGAAAGAGATAAATGTAAAAAATCAAAGTAGAAAAGACTATAATGTAATATTTAATTGATACTCATTTGGGGAAGGATTTTCTAGACATTATAAAAGGCAAGAGAAACATGAGGGAACATCTGTAATAATATGACAGTCAAAAAGGTTAAAATGTTTTGGCCCTTACAAACATGCAGGGGAAACTAAATCCTATCTTTAAAAGGGGGGGTAAGGATCAAGAGAATAAAAGTAGATAAATCTGTATATTTTTATTGAGTACCAACTCATTGTAATCGCCATGTTAGACTTTGGGAGGTTGGATGTGAACCAAGAGCTCTCGTGGAACTTACAGACTAGTAGGGGAAGAAGATGCTAGAATTAGATGGATTCTCATCTAATAATTCATTTGTCAAAATTAACTGACAATTGGTTTTCAAGCCAGCTATTACTGAGTACCAGTCTGGATCCATTTTATAACTATATCAATAGCTATAACCATGACCATAACAATGCTACATGCTATGCTACATGTATGCCCCATCTATGCTACATGCTAAACCATAGAAATGTTATCTTTCAGTCCTCACAACACCAAGAGATTGCTGTTATTATTTCTCCCATTTTGCAAATAGGAAAACTGAGGGGCTTCAAGAGATAGCGCAACTTACCCAAAGTCACAATCTGGTGAAGGGCTGAGGCACCATTTAAGTCCTCCCCAATATCCAAATCCATGCAGCAAGAAGACAACATTTGCAAAGAGCCAAATTGGTCAGAAACATAGAAACATGCTAGGTCAAGTATTGTGCTTCATAGACACAAGCTCTCTCCACATACAATGGCTGCACTTGCAGTCTGGACAAAATGTTTTAACTTTCTGTGATCCTTTTTTTTTTTATTATTCACTTAAATATGTATATGGGTGTGTATGTTCTCATCTTTGTTGGTTTCATTTTGCCTCTGATAAGTCATTACCTCTGCAGCTCCATTAAATGAAATGATTGCCCTTGAACTCTCTCTATATTCCAAGGCAGCAGAGCAGAAGAAACATATGGCACCAGTGCTATAGCAGCACAATTTCAGACCTCCTCAAGAATTACATGGCCATGGTGGTGATTTGCTATCAACAGTGTTGTGACTCCTAATTCAAAGTAGTGGATGCAGGGCCTTAAAACACAAACCTGTGGGTCAGCCGGGCATTCCCTCTTGTATTCAGATCAGTCCAGCTTTTCAGCCACAGCATTTGCGTTTCCCTTCACACGACCACTGCGCTCAGGAGAATTTGAACAAACCCAGCATGCAAGGACAATAGGACAGGCGTTTATAGCTGTAAATAGCACGCAGCATGATTATTAGAAAACTGACTCTGTATGAAGAGAAAGGAGGAAGAGAGCGTGTGTCTCTCTGGGCACAAAGCAGGAAACGGTTGATTTTTGCTGTAACAAGATCTTGGATCCAGCGCTCAACTAAATGATGACTTTTTGCCATTGCACACGTGTGAGTTTGCAAAATAAAATTTCCTCAACGTCGCTGGAATTTCTTCTCAGTTAAAATCTGAGTGCCTACAATTCTCATGACCACAGGTCTAACATCCCTTCTCGGTTTGTTGAGTGTATTTTGCTGGACAGCTTTGCTGTAGTAATTGATTTTTATTGTGTGAGGCTAGTCTACATTCTAGCAAATTTGCAGTTGATTATCCTCAGCTCATTCAGAACTAGTTTCCAGAGATGTTTTGTGTGACCTTGTGAAAGAAAGTATAGGACAATCATTTTTCTTTGCAAACTCTCTAAACCTTTTATTATACATGTATGGGGAGGGGAGCTTACTTAGGGATTAAAAACTATGCTCTCTTATGAAAAGGATATGGAGTCCTACTCTGGATAATGCTATTGAACATACTGATGATGTGCCTCTTTCTTGGACATGCTGTAATCTACGGTCCTTGAATCCTGACAGAAAGTTAACTGCATTTATTTCTCATTATAACATATACATGTGACTTGATAGAATGTATTTTAGTTTTAGAAATGGCTCCTTCTCATCAATCCTGTTGTTATCCTTTGTTAAATTTCATTGTGCCAATAGTGAGTACTTTGCTATCACGAAAAGGTGGAGATCACTGATTAGGATGGCATAACAACTACCAAGCTTCCTCCTTCCTAGCCCTGCCCATAACTAGCTGCTCAACTCACTCTCTTAGATCAGGACGTTGCATTACACTTCAAAACAGTGCTTTCCCACAGGCATGTTCTCACAAGAAAACACAGAAGGCAGATGACGCACACCCTGCTTTCTCAGTAAGGAAGGGAGGGAGTGTCGATACTGATATTATTCAAACATCACAAAACATTAGGAAGGACAGATTGTTGAAGTCAGCAATTGGGAAATTGAAATATTGTCCCTCATCACCTCAAACTCTGTGGACCCTGACCTTGAACACTGAGGTCATCTTCATGTTACCTAATTAAAATCCCTCAAAGTTTCTTTCACCCACAGGATAAGTACCAAGAGACTTTTCATGGCACAGGAGGGTGCGTGTGACCCTGGCTCAGCTTCTGTGTTTTTTTTTTTTTTTTTTAAGATTTTATTTATTTATTTGCCAGAGAGAGATCACAAGTAGGCAGAGAGGCAGGTGGAGAGAGAGGAGGAAGCAGGCTCCCCGCTGAGCAGAGAGCCTGATGCTAGGCTAGATCCCAGGACCCTGGGATCATGACTGAGCCAAAGGCAGAGGCTTTAACCCATTGAGCCACCCAGGCACCCCCTGTGTTTCTTGTCACTCCTTGCCCCTTTATTCACTTAACTGAAAGTAAACTCTCTAGGGAACCTCACATACCCCCACTGTTTGCACTCCTGGACCTCTGCTTAGGTTTTCCCATCTGCTTAGAATTCTACCTTCCCCTGGCTAACATCTAATCCTGCAATACCGGTCCTCCCAGAAGATTTCCTCTCCTCTCAGCTCCCATGATAACTTATACACAAGTCTCTCATTCTAGTGAGGTTAACTTATTATTACTTGTTTATTTGTGTGTTTCCCTGAAGCACTAGGAGGTTTCTGAAGAGTGGGACCATGCCTTATGCATCTACCTATCCTGAAACCTGCATAGTCTCTGGCCCATAGTAGGAGCTTAATAAATATAGATTAAATAAGTGAATTATCTTGGAAGGCTGATCTTTAAAAGAAAAAAAAAACGAAACAAAACATGTAAAATTAACCTCATCACTTCTTTGTTACTTTGAGCAAGTTACTTTTCCATAAGAGTCCCAATTTCCTCACGTTCACACATATCACCAACCTTGTAAAGGTGATATGACAATTAAATGAGAAAATGCCTAGAAAGCTGCTTAGTCCAATTCCTCACATTTAGCAAGAATTAAATGAATGCTAGGTATTACTATTAATTGAATAATTAAAGTGAAGTCAATCCTTTCCCATCTAATATCCATATTTTTTAAGAGTTAAATTTTCAGAATTATTTGGTGGAAAATTTGGGGGACCTCCTTTTGAGGGTTTTGTGGTGTTATGTTACTTTTTTTGTTTTGAATTATGCTGACTCTTCCCTCAATCTGCCTCCTCTCTGTGTGAGAACAAATAGCCAGTAATTCAGGTGCCCAGAAATTCAGGGTGGGTAACTCACGCTCCTGTTGAGTCAGCAGGGACTCTAATTTAGAACTACATCAGCAGACATCAGCCTCTGTAAATATTTCAAAAGTTGATGGACGTGGCTGTTTTCACTATTCCAAATTACCATATGTGTCCATCACTCAAATCTGTTTCCATTCACAAATAAGCTTCATGATGTTCCTGAAGGAAAGAAACCAAATCCAAATTTCTACATCCATCACTTGTACTCATTCTTACTGCCATCAAGGTTTGGCAGGAGATGGGGAGGTTTATAAATCAGTGACGGGAGTAAATTCTGCATAATCCTGTAGGTCAGCAATGCCTTGAAGCATGTTTAAAAACTAAAGGTCAAATCTCCAGAAGTCAAAACTTATTTTCCAAAGGCAGCAATCTTATTTTATTCCTTTTAAGACCACAAACATGCTTATTTCCCTAAAGGTCTTGGAGATTTGCGTGTACTAGTTGTAGAACTGGGAAATGAACTTAGCTTTAACACTCTACTAATGGCAGACCACCCCAGTGCTTGAGTCTGGGCGGTCTCCTCCTGGTACCACAAATATGCCGTGCTCATTTTTCCATCTTGCTTTTGTACACATTTTCCTCCTCCTCTATAACAACGTACTACTCTCTCATTCAGATCATGGCTCCACTGCTGTTTAGCTCTGAGACTTTGGGAAATTGACTTAACATTCCCTAAACCTCAATTTCCTCATCTCTAAAATGGGGATAAAAATAGTATCCATTCCTGAGAGTTGTTATAATAATTAAAGTAGGCAAGTGATTTAATTGTTTAGCCAAGTTTCTGGCATTTCATGACATTCACTTCATGACAAAGTCATATTGTTGATGCTGTTACTCAATCTGTCTCACCAAGAAGGCCCAGTTCACCTTTTCTCTTTCCCACATAGTTTTTCTGTTTGCTGTTCTTTCTTTTATGTGGATTGCACTCTTCACTTTATATACATATGTTATATATATTTAAAATATCTTATGTATATATAAAATATTTATATATGTTATATATTACTCTTTATTCTATGGCACATGGTTATTTAACACATATAGAGCACATGATTATATATAATATATAGACCACTTGAGATTATATATTATGCAATAGTGTATAGTAGACAGAGAGACAGGTACTGGAGTATGCACCAGAGTATGTGTGTTTGTACATATTACACAGGTATATTCTTGGCATCTAGCATAGATGCCGAACATAGTCATTAAAGTGTGTATGTGTTAAACTAAATAAAGAACAAAGAATGTATATACTTGAGTAGAACCCTAAAGCCAATATTCAGGTTTCTTTAAATGTGGATCAAGAGTAGCTGATACCAAATCCCAGAAACCAGGTATGGCAGAGCTAGAGGAGCAACTGTAAATAAGGCTGATGAAGGTCATGAGACTCAGAGAAGAATAGATCTCAGATCTTATCAGCAGGAAAGAAGATTTAGGAGTGGCTTTAGGATAAGACCATTAAAATATCATTTTGTGAAATCCGTAATGACTATTTGCTTGTTGCTCTAATGATATTTCCGATGGCATTCAAATACCCACACAATAATTTTGTTTGGCCCAAAGAGATCACAGCTCCCCTGGAGAAAATTGCATAACAATTACAGAGAAAGCAGAGCAATTCCTATAACCCAGAGAACAATCCACTTTGTTTTCCTGAATTATGTGCCAATAGTAGGCCTGGAAATGTCCAAACTTATCAAAAGCCAGTCTTGAATGCAGATGAGAAGTCATACACCAAGACTCCGTGAAGGAATTTCAGACATTTGCCAACAAGAGGAGAGGGGCGGGACAGCCAGGTGACTGAGGGTCATCCAAGTCCATTTCAAATGAAAACAAAAAACAAAAAACAAAAAACAAAAACCCAAAACCCACATAAGTAAGATTCTCCTCTAAAGATTCCCAGAATAAAGAAGCACAGTTTCAAGAATGCAGATTAACAAGCAGCACCTCAGACCTGCTTATTTAGAATCTCCCTGAATAAGGCAAAATCTAAGAATACCTATTATTAATAATATCACCAAGTTGAGTTTGATGATTAGTTGGATATAGGGATCTACTCCATTTTACTAGAAAGTAATCATTCCCTCTTTAGCTGGGGATTTCTGGGTCCCAGAGAGAAAATCAAGGTGCTGTCTGTCCCACAGAAAATGCATCTGGAAACCTGGAAGAATGAGGGGAGACCTTGATAGGACTTTCCCAACTTTCCCTCCTGCCATTTGAGACTCAAGAACTAACAGGAAGTAGGGGCTCCAAGGAAATCCGAGTGGTCCCCAGCATAGGTTTTAATTACATTACTCTATTGCCAGGTGTTTTCCTGAGGGAGAGAGCCCCTCTGCATAGTTCCTGACAAACCTAAGGGTCCTAGAGCCTGCTGTGTTGTCATTTTACCTGCATCAAGAGAAGTTCAAGGCAATGTAAATAATGTATGTCTTTTCTTAAAAATCAGAGTAAATATTTCATAGATTATACAGTAAATAATAAATACATTTGAAAAAATATAAATATTTGATCATATAGAGAGCAATTCTTAAGCCTGGAATTACATATGAATGTTCAAAAAAAATCGAAGAAATCCTAAATGGCGTATCAATGGTTCAAAAGTGACCTGAACATAGTCATAGGCACAGCTTTTAAATTTCCGAGTTTGTTTCTTGGGCAGGGGAGTGTTAAATCAAGATGTCATTGTCTATAACAGCCTGCTTGTGAATCATCCGAAATTTTGGGAACTCCCAAGCTCCTCTGCCTTCTGATAATACTTGGCGTGCATCTTGAAATAATAAAATGCTCTCTTCCTAGGAGAGAAATGTAGGGATACCCTGCTGTTCAGCTGCTGCTCTTACTGCAAGGAGTTTCCATTCCTGCAATGGTTGCCCCCACAGAAAGACTGGATAATAAATACCAAATGTCTCTTGCAAACCAAGCAGGTAACATTTTCTTACACCCAGCAGTGGGTCAAATATTCAAGTAGGGAGCTTCAACCAGATAAATGTGTGTTGTTGTTGTTGTTGTTTCCAGATTATCAAGGATGTGCTTTATATTGATAAAATAATCCATTCATCCTCCCTGCAGACTCCTGGCCCATGCTTGATCTGTTTCTGTTCACATCTGTCTGCTCTTCTGGAATTATATGGAACTCCAGTCCCCACCACCCACACAAGTTCATCTGTGTTCTCCATTTCTATTATGTCCTATCATAGACAGCCCTGGAGACTTGGTCCCAGCCCTGCTCCCCTAGCAGCTGTTCTGGCTGAATCCTGCACATGCCCATATTATAGCACCTGTCCCAGAGAATTAAAATACTTGTTAATGTTTCATATTGCCACGGTATCCCAGAACCTAGAAGAGTGGCTGGCAAGTAGTCAACTCTGTAAGTATTTGTTGAATGAATGAATGAATTAATGAATGAATACATTTTTATCTATCTCCACCAGCGACAGAGACACTGCTTTTATTCACAGTGTCCTCAGAGCCTGGTACAGTGCCTCATACAGGGTGGGTGCTCTGTAAAGATATGTTGGGCAGATAAACAGACTTTAGAAGGGAATGTGTCTGGGGTGGTGAAAGCATATGCAGTGCATGAAACAGAAACAGAGAGAGAACAGAGAAGAAATAGGGCATGTTCCAAGCTACAGTTTCACTCTTCTCATTGAAACATATCCTTGGGGAAGATTAATAAGTACATACTTTAACAAAGGTTTATAAGGAAGATGAAGAACATATTCTTTTTTCAAAAATAAATCCCTGTTAAATTAAAAAGAAATGTTCCTGGTTACACCCATGTCATATTTATAAGGAACACACCTCTAAGAAGCTTGAAGCATAACCCAAGTTAGCACATTAAATTTTGCACCAAACTACCACTGTGTGCTTGATGGAGGCCATTTATTCATCTCATTTTCCTCTTGGAAGAAACAAATCAAATTAAAGGAAAAGATCTAATAACTTGCCCAGAGGCACACAAAGATGCAACAGTAGATCCAGTTTCCTCTCCATGGTTCCTGAGAGCACATCGCTCTCAAGATTTAAATGAGCAAGTCTGGCATTAAAGACCCCCAACTGACTATAACTCACCAATATACAAAAGCTCACGGAATGAAAACGACATCTAGGACTTGAGAGTGAGAAGTATGCATGCCAAGAAAAATAAGATATGGTCCCTGTCCCCGTGGAAGAATCTAATGGAAGACAGAGGACAAGACAAACACTCAGGACATATTCAAATCCAAATTCACAACATTAAATGGTAGGTGTAATTAAGTGGAAGAAATAATGTATCATTTAGGGTTCTTTTGTTGTAGGCGTCATGACTGAACAGTGTGAACCATCTGGAGAACCAGAGCATAGGAAAGAAGCCTGCATACTCAGAAAGCTTAAAGTGCCCTAACCCAGCCACCATTGCTGGAATGAAAGAACAACTGCCAAACATTTCTTTCCATCTCTCCAAGATTCTGTTCAAGAGTCAAAGTCCCAGTAGAGAGAGCCCAAGTGGATGAGCTTAGAGAACACCGTCCCCATGGCAGTCCTGTGGCAATAATAGGAGGGATCTGGTGGGAGAAGCCCCTAAGGACCTCTCAGCCTCTCCTGCAGGTTGGAAGAACCCTTTGATTTGTCATTCCTCTGTGACTTCACCCAATGAGTCGTCCCCCCAAAGGACACTGAGGTGTTCTCAGTAGGAGGAATGCATGAAGGGCTCCAGAAGATGGCAAACGTGCGTTACCAACAATCTCTGTGAAAGAAATTCAATAGGAGGGGAAATCCCTGGACATGAATCAGCATATAAACATGGAGGAGGTAGGCAAGACTCAAAACTGGTCTGTTCTAGCAAAGATGTTGATAATGGTTATGGTAAACTAGCTCTCTGGGTGATATGGAGTATGTCAACAGACCTGCATCATGTATGGAATTGTTCAAACATGTCCTATTGTTCATGAGTTAAAAAAAAAAAAATGTTTTTACTTAGATTCAGTAAGGATTGGCATAATGGAGGTATTCAGGTTCATGGTTATTTAACTGTGTTAGCTAATTGTAATGAAACACTGCATTCAATTTTTTTCAGAGTGTACCCCCTTTTTTTATTGAGGTATAATTGACGTACAAATTACATTAGTTTCAGGTGTACAACCTAATGACTCAATATTTGTATATATGGTAAAATGATCACTACAACAAGACTATTTAACATATGTCAATACATAACTACAGAATTCTTTTTCTTGTGATGAGAACTTTTAAGGTTTACTGCTTTAGCAAATTTCAAATATGTTACATTCAATTTTGATATTTCTCAAGTAAGAGGAAAAATTTTCCTTTTAGAGCATTTGCCCACAATTTAAATCATAGGTCACAGCAATAATTCTTCAAATGTGCAAAGTACTTTAATGTTTCCCATTTTTTTTTTTTACAACTGTTAAGTTAATTGAACCTCTCAAAACTTCTATGTCATATGTACAACCCCTGTTTCCATTCTCATTTAACAGAAAACAACCAAACTCGGAGAGGTTAAGTGATTTGTCCAAGATAACAGTCCAGGGCGTCTGGCTGGCTTTGTGCATCTCTTTTCCAAGTCATGTTTTAAAAAGAGGCAGAAAAATATTGTACTCATGTATGAATGTTAGTAACCTATAGTCTCCTACCTTTCAGACTAAATCAAATAACCTGAAAGAAATGTGTATCTTTTTAAGAATAGTGATGACATTCCTCTAGTCAAAAAAATAAGAAGAAGAACAGCTCTTTTGAGGCGAGAAAGAGCCATGGAGAGAATGTTTCTTCGGTTAACAAATATGGACACAGAACTTTGTGCCAACACTCCTCCAAGGCAAGCCAGGGGCCCATGGCTGTGAATCTGGACAAAGCCATGAGAATTGGGCTGGTTGGAGAAATGGGGAAGAAGCGAGACTGGCATGTGAGCAGAGTTTGAGGAGAAAGGGATCTAAAGGATTTCATCTAGGGCAAAGCTGGAGACTAAAAGTGGGCAGGCAACAGACCCTTCAGCCTGAAGGAGCAGAAAAAGCAGGAAGAAAGCAGAGGAGCCAGAGGCACAAGCAGAATGGTGTGGAAGAGGGTGCTGGAAGGTGAGGAGTCAGTTGCCTGACATTGCCTGTGAAGCACCTACCGCCTCACCCCCCAGGTGGGAGATGGATGTTAACTAAGAGGGCTGGGCTGGCTCCCAGATCCGCAGGAAAGGATGATCTAAGAAGGGCCACAAAGAGCTCCTGATGAAGCTAGAAAGATAAAACAAAAACACTTGAAACTACCATCAGCAGCATAGGGACAGGAAACCAACCCCAAGCAAAAGCAGTTCATTGGAGACAAGGAACTCAGGGAGAGAAAGGACCACTCGAGCTCAGGGAAAGGACGGACCACTCTGAGCTAGGGCAGCCTCTGCAGATTACACCGAGGAATGACACAGACCTTGAGAAATGTGCTGTGGCTGGTATGTCTTGCCAATTTGCTTTGAAATGTAACACAGACTTATATTTCACTTTTCAGTTTATCAGTCTTAGGGAATGTTAACCCTTGCTCCCTTTATTTATTTATTTTTTTCTCTTCCTCTACTGGATGATTTCTCTGAAAGCCAGCCAAAGTCCCAGATCAGTATGCCTTGTTTTATCTAGTATCAACAGACTCACGTTAGGTGTATCTGCTCTGTGTTTGGCACTGACAAAGTGCTGGATTTAATGAATAAAGACAGAAACTGATAAGGCAGGAGTCCCTGTCCTCAGGAAACTCGGTTATTCAGGAAATACAGACACATAAACAAATTGTTAGAAAGCATGGTGGAGGGGTGCTTGAGTGGCTTGTGGGTTAAGCCTATACCTTCAGCTCAGGTCGTGATCTTGGGGTCCTGGGATTGAGCCCTGCATCAGGCTCTCTGCTCAGCAGGAAGCCCGCTTCCCCCTCTCTCTGTCTGCCTCTCTGCCTACTTGTGATCTCTGTCTGTCAAATAAATAAATAAAATCTTTAAAAAAAAAAAAAGGGCATGGTGGAAACATCTGCAAAAGGAATCCGTATAAAAGTTAAGAGCAATGAGTTCTAGCATTAGAAGAAAGGGTTTTTTGTTTTGGGTTTTTTTTTTTTTTTCTGTTTTGGTTTGGTTTGGTTTGCTTTGGTTTTCCATTCAGTTATTCAACAAATATTTTGAGTGCTGCCCAGGTGATCACTGGGAATCACCAGTTTCTATGTCATAGTCCTCCTTTGAAACAGCTTGTATTGTAAGTTAGGGAAGAATTCCACCTGAGAATCAAGAGGAAACATTTTGGTCCTCCTGAGACCCTAGCACCAAAAGGACAACGTGCTGTTGCAGGCTGGCTCTAATTTGGTGCCACAGTGATGGACCACTGTGGGGATTCAGGGATTCATCAACATCAACATCATCAACATCTCAATATATGAAGCATTTTCACTAGCCCTCCCAAACTACATATGGTCCTATTTCAAATTCTAAAGGATTTCCCATAAGCAATCCTAAATATCCATCACTTGAAAAAAAAAAAATTCCCTGTATTATTCATCAAGAGAAAGATTCATTACAGCAGAAAGAATCTCTGCAGGGGCAGAGATGTGATCCAATTTGAGATGACATCAGCTCTGATTTGTACCGCCCATTATGTGTTCTGGGACAGGCAAGGGAGAGCTCAGAGCCAATGCCCTGCTGGATCCAACATGAGGGTCTACAGCTCCCTTTTCTGGAAACAGTCCCAGGTGCTCAGCCTGTACCAGACTCACAGGCTTCTGAAGAACTAAAACACTGCCACTGAGAATCACCTGTGGGCAAGGATACCTCCCTGCCTTAGTCCATTCACGCTGCTATTTAAAACAACAACAACAACAAAAAACAACAACAAAAAAAACCCCACAGCCTGGGTAGCTTATAAGCAAGAGAAACTTACTTCTCACAATTCTGGGGCTGGTAAATTCGACTTCAGGGCACGAGCATGGTGGTGTTCTGGTGAACACTCTCTTCCTGGTTCAGAGCTGGGGCTTTCTTGCTGCATCTTCATGGGGTGGAAGAGACTAGGGATCTTGGTGTGTTTCTTTTATAAGGACACTAATCCTATTCATGACAGCTCCACCTTCATGCCCAGATACCCTCCCCAAAGCCCCCACCTAATACCATCACCTTTGTGGATTCAGATTTCAACATAGGAATTTGGAGGGGACACAAACAGGCAGACCATAGCACTACCCCATAAGGGTGTTGAGAGGACTGATGAGTTAGTAAATTACAGAGTTTAGAACTTCTTGCTACATAGGAACCATCATGTAAGTTATAGTATGCTGTAGTCTCTCCCAATACGTCCTACAATTGCTTCACACACCTGCAGTGAAGGAGAGAATGGGGAAATCAGTTAACTTACTGAACTTAAGACACAGACAAAGTGTGCCATTAGCTGGACAATTCTAATTTTTTTAAAAGTCAAAATGAGGCTAATGTTCCTACTTATAAAAATAATGTGAGCATGCCTCGTTGTTTTATAGAATGGCAGATTTCACATGTGTACGGTCTGTGCATGTGTGTTTTTGTGTGTACATGTGTGAAAGCCGACTACTTAAAATAGACCTAGAGACAACTATAAAAGCAGCCTTTGAGCATCTTTTAAAATGTTATGGGCAGTTTCTGTTTTCTCCAAAATGCATACCACATAATTCATTACTTCATATCCCCATCCATTCTGATCTTCAGCTGGCTATTCTATGCTCCTTCTTATAATAAACTTTAAAAGGAAGATGATATTTTCGACAAGTCTTCTGATATCTGTCCCTTTTCAGTTAGCTGATTCTCCCTTCTTATAATTATCTTATTGTCATTGCTAAAAGAAAGAGCATAAACCCACAGGGAAAGTAAAAGCTGTGATGTAAGGGCAATTCCTGTCAGATAAGAAGGAAAAAAACAAAGCTTTCCCAACACTGATGAGAGGCTCCTGAGAAGAGAGAGAAGAGCAAAGGCAAGAGGTCAGAGCCAGGTGAGGAGTTTTGCTCTGTATCCCACCTTGGAGTGGGGAGCAATTGATGGAAGCTCCCAGACTGGATGGGGTAAGCCTCAGAGGGAAGGGCCCTCTCCATGTTTTTCAGGGCACACCCTATAGAAAGCACTGGCTTCTTTGAGAAGATAAGATACAGGCATGGAGTTAAATGGGTATCCAGGCAGTTCTCTGTGGCACTGGCATCTGGGCACCCAGAGATCCCAGCAAACCCTATTGGGGAGGACTGGTGAGCCAACGTGGGTCTATTGCGAGCATACCTAAGCCCTGGCATGGACCATGGTCCTCAGCAACACAGGCCAACGTGGTGCCCCAAAACCATGTGAGTTCAGCCACATTCTGCAGGCATTAGAACAGAATACTGGTGATCAGAGGGCACAAAGGATCTCTCAGAGAAGTCCAGCAAGGACCTAGCAACAGCACCATCCCCATGCCCCACTCCCCATCCCGCATGCAAACATCTTCTTGCACTATGTGCCATTGGGAAGGAGGAGAGAGGAGATCTCTCAAAGGAAAGAAAAATGACTCCGAGTGGGAGTTTGAACTTTCAAAGAACTACCTGAAAGAAATTATTAGAAATGCCATAGACCGAGTCATCCTGAACTGATGAGATCAAATTCCCGGTTCCACAATCAACAAAACTGAGGATGAGGCCAACTATGGAAAAGAAAGTTGCATATTTTACACATCAAGTTCAAAGACCACATGTAGTTAGCTTATAGTTAGTAGTGACAAGAGTATCTCAGGCAGCCAGTATTACCGTTAAATAGTCTCTTCCGTTGTCCACATAATCTTGTTTTTCATTTAGAAAACAAAGAGTATTTTCCAGAGAATATTATTTCAGAAATGATAAGTCTTGTAAGAAAAGAATCATCATGCTCTTCTCAATGAAAACAAAATATTGCTAAATATGTAGAATATATAATGTTGGCTTCTCACAGGAAATGAAACTTCTCTTTCAACAAAAGGTTACCTCCACTGGCTTGGAGGAGAATTTTTTTCTTTTGGCCTCTTTTCAAATTAAAAAACCCAAATCTGCTTTATGGTGTACTGCACATACACTGTTCCTAACTTATGAAGAAAATACAAGTGCCCAATATTAATATTAGAGTCAAAGAAGGCCAGAAAGACAAAATTATTACAGGATCAAAAAATAAAATGTTCCTAGAAGTTAAGAGGGCAAAACAGATCTCAAATGACAATTCTGGTTACAAAGAACTCTCTCTAATAGAGATCCTTGTTCCTTTATTAGACAAAGACCGCACAATCTCTGCTTCTCACTCCTCAAATTTTTTTTTCCAAATTCCAGAGAACTCTGGCTTTTGCCCAACCTGGGAATAAGTCTACTTTAGTATAGTGCATAATTCTAGGGATGGAGCAAAATTTAAATAATCTATTTGCCTTAGGTCAGCACAAAAAAACCCTGAAATTGCCATTATAAAAAATAGCCAACACATGATAAAAGGTGATTTTCCCTTATAATGGGAAATATACAAAACTAAGTAAAATAATTGCATGGAGCACTGGGTGTGGTGCATAAACAATGAATTCTGAAACACTGAAAAGAAATTAAAACCCCCCCCCCAAAAAATAAGTAAAACAGAGTTGTTATTTTACAGTTCCAAAATCAAGGGACAAAAAAAAAATTTTTTTTTAAGATTTTATTTATTTATTTGACAGACAGAGATCACAAGTAGGCAGAGAACAGGCAGAGAGAGAGAGGGGGAAGCAGGCTCCCTGCTGAGCAAAGAGCCCGACGTGGGGCTCCATTCCAGGACCCTGGGATCATGACCTGAGCCGAAGGCAGAGGCTTTAACCCACTGAGCCACCCAGGCGCCCCAGGACAAAAAAATTTTTTGTGGTAATTCTATATTCTGAACTTTCAGGGATGCTAGTATACCCACTGATGGGGGCCTACAATCTTTTGGTAAACAAAACAGGGCTATATAACCAGAGCCATAGAGCTATCCCAGACTGTGAACAGCAACACTATTATCCAAGCTCTGAGACTTAACCTAAAAAAAGAATTCAGAAAAAGCAAAGAGCCATGTGCACAAAGATATCTACTACAGCCTTCTCTATACCACCAAACTAAACAAAAAACTCAAAAACTGGAAGCAACTAAATGTCCAAAATCCGCTTATGATACATTAACATAATAATGTATTCTGCCTCCTTGAAATCACATGTAATGCGAACCATCTGAAAATAGGGGACTACTTTTATTATATAATGCTAAGTGGAAAAATAGAATATTGAGTACTACCTACCTTCTGTCACAAATAGTTTGAAAATGTTCATTTGCAATATGAAAATAATAAAAATAGTTTTATCCGAGAGTAAGGTTCAGTTTTTTCTTGTTTAAAAACTCTCTAATTTTATTTTTGTGATCTCAACAAACAAACTATTCTGTTTCTTCAAATGTGTATTTTTTAAGAAAGTCCTTTCAAGAGGCAATGTGGCTCTGATATAAATCCAGATGGCAAAATTACAGTGTATTTAAAGAAGTCTCTTTCAATGTGGACAATTTAGAAATTAAAAAATACAGGGAACGAGCACTGGGTGTTATAGGGAAGTGTTGAATCACTATATTGTACACCTGAAACTAATATTATACTGTGTGTTAACTAACTGGAATTTAAATAAAAACTTTAAAAAAAAATTAAGCGGAGTAAAAAGACTGGAGTGGGGAATGGTGTCTGGGGAAGCCTATCTCACCAGGAAGCAGTTCTTCAACAAGGAGAAAAATGATACAGGGAAGGCAGACCAGAGAATTTTTAAATAATTTTAAATAAAATTTTTAATAAAATTTAAATAAAATTTTAAATTTGTTGCAGCATTTTGCTTTCTCAAGGTTTCTCTCTTTTAACTGAAGAAGGTGAGAGATTAAAACAACAGCAACAACAACAACAAATTAAAAACCCCCTTTTGGTTAGCTGTTCTGTAGAGCTCACTGCCAAATCTGGGCAGAAAAGAACACTGCAGCTTTGACAAGTTAGCAACTAAATAAGATTCTCACACCTAAGAAATTCATGCCCCACCAAAAGTACCCATAGGAGCTTTTAAAATCAAAGCTAAAAGTGACTTGTGGGAAGCCATGCATTGGACAGTTCCCAGCATTTGAAGGCTAAAGTGTTTTCTAAGGAGAGAATGGAAACCAAATTCAATTAAGTAGAGATGGATAGTAAATTGAATTTAGTGCTCAAAGGTGCATTATACTTGGAAGTTGTACTTCTTTAAACAGCATGGTAGAGCAGAAAAGGCACGAAACCAGGCATGCGGAGATTGGGCTGGGTGCTGATCAAGGCTCCACCACTAACTGCCTGATGTGTCACGGAGAAAAAAAAAATCACAAAATCACAACATGGCTTTTTGTTGTCGTGGTTGCCATTTCAATCTGAAAGTTGAAGAACTTTGATTAGATTGCTTAGGTCTGCTCACGGAACACAACCATCCTACCATTCGTTATGTGGGGGATTGTGTAGATCATGTCAAAAATGTGTTGTCATTGAATGAATAGTTCAAGGAATGGGGTCTCCATTGCTGATGCCTTCCAGCCAGAAACCAGCAGAAAAACACCAACAGGCAACCGAGTTAGGTTTGTTGGCTCACTGAGAGACAATGAGAGAGACACCACACTACGAAGAACCATCGGTTGGGCATCTATCTCAAGGAGAGGGTTTTACGATGAGCTTGTATTAAGATATGAATCTATAGATAATTTTAAGGAAGGCTCAAGGAAGCAGGAAAAATTCTATCATTAAGTATCTCCAACATTTTTTTTTCCTGGTAGACAAAATGATCAGAGTGACATGAAAGCTATAATTGGTAAAGCAAGTGTCGCTCATGTTAGCCCAGAAAGGGGAATGTTTGGCCATTTGGGTTTGGGCTGTGTTCTTGGCTCTGTCGGTTCACTGACATGTTTACAGCACTGGTTTTTGTTTTGTCTTGCCCCATCCATGGTCAGAGAGTGGTATCGTCTGATACTGATATTCTGTAAAATTGCTTATGCCCAACAGAACTCTATGGCCTAGCTGTTAGAGCCAGACAGCTCCAAGCTGACAGCAGTCAGGGGCTGCACTTTCCTTTCTCACCATGCAGAAAATAATTAACTTCAGGGAGAAGTAATTAGCTCAGGAGCCAGAAAGGGAAGCCCCAGGCTGGAAGCTATTGAAAGGTAGAGCGTCAATCCATAAAGCTAAAGCTCTAGAAAAATGAATCAGAAAACAAGTGAAAGGCATTGACGTAGGAAAAAGAAAAAGAGAGAGAGACATATGAGCAGGGGACACAAGATAGTGGTGGAACTAAGTCCCAGGATGTAGGGCTTCCACAGACTGGTCCTTTCACGCACAGGCCCTTAGAAGTCATTGCTAGGACAGCTTTTTAAAAAGATGAACTAGACCAGACATAGTAATATCTCAAGTATTTCCCAAATCTGCCGTTTTATGAAACCTTGCTCCAAATGGTATTTTATCTTAAACACAAAACGATCTGTGTTTGAAAGAACAAGTGTTGGTCTGTTTTAATAATTTGTTTCATTAAAAATGAAATTAAGCCATTAGATAATATGCTGTATCAATAATCTATGCATGGATCAGGGAATTATCATTTATTTTTTGAAAGCTATCAAAAGTATAGTCATAATATTTAGGAGGAAATAAGTTTATGCAGATGGGAAGAACGTGCATTTCAGAGTACATAGAAACCTTTCTGGCTTCAGAGAGTGAGTCCCATGTCTCAAACAGTATATATGCTCACACCAGAGCATGTATCCTGATTTTTTTTTTCAAACGTCCCTATATCAAAAACAAAATAAACAATAACAAAAAAAAAATCATCTTGCCAGTGCAGATCTATTTAGTGATGCTAACATCCACAGTCCATAATAGTTACTTGGTTACACATTACAGTCCATAATATTTACTTGCTTACACGTTCTGGTAAGCATCTCTAAGTTACAAGTCTGGATAATGCTGGGAAGTGTTTAAACAGCATGTACTGGGGCACGAAGACTCTCCCTCCTCTCCTTTGGAGATTCCAAAGAATCTCCCTCTGGATTTCCTGGGGTGTACACTTAGGCAAGACGGGTATTAGACACCACACAGGGCCACTAGGATCCGGGGAGGCCCCCCAAATAACCTTTGGAAGTTGCAGCAGTAATCATGGGCTGCAGAATGACAAAACAGTGATGCTGGTGTTAGTTCCACTAATTGACTTTGCAACGTCAGAAGCAGGGCATCCCCCACGGAGCACATCAATAACTCAGCTCCTCAAGGGAAAGTCTTGCTGGTGCCTGGGTGGATCTGTGACCTTTGGCAGATGGAGCTGTATCTAAATATGCCAAATCAAGAAAATAAAAACAATAAAAGGAAGGTAATTTGCTAAATGAAATCTACATCAACTGAACTGCTTGCCACAGTTCATCAGAACCTATATGGATCCCCCAGCAGGTTTTTAACCACCTCCACGCCTTTGCCTTCAACAGATACAGCAATCCCCTTTTTTCACTTCCTTCCCTTGAAAATATGTATTGCAAGGAGTAAATAGCAACATATTTGCCCCCCACCCATTTCAGGCCCTTGTTCCTGGTGTCTGCTTAGGGTGTGTGTGTGTGTGTGTGTGTGTGTGTGTGTGTGTGTGTGTATACAGATGGTCCCTGACTTAATGAAGCCTTGACTTACAATTTTTCAACTTTAACTGTAATGAAAAAGCAATATGTATTCAGTAAACACTGTACTTTGAATATTGAATTTTGATCATTTCCCAGGCTAGTGATACACCACGGGATCCTCTCAATGCTGGCAGCCAGCCACAGTCCCCAGTCGGCCACACATCACCTTATCACAGCGGTAAACAAAGATACCAATGACAGCCAACCCGTACCCATACAACCTCAATGTTTTTTCCCTTTCAGTACAGAATTCAAGAAATTATATGACACAGTCAACACTACTACAAAGCAGGCTTTGTGTTGGATGGTTTTGCCCAACTATAGGCTAACATAAGTGTTCAAAGTATATTTAAGGTTAGGCTAGGCTGTTTGGAAATCTAAGTGTATTAAATCATTTTGACTTAAGATATTTTCAACTGACAGTGGGTTTACTGGGATGCGACCACATTGTAAGTTGAGGAAGATCTCTATGCATATGTATATACATCTATGTATAATTTTACACTCATTGTAATTTATATCTGCTCACAAAAAGCAAAAGACTATTTTTCCCTCTCAGGGAAAACTTCTTGAAGAACTTTTCTGAACGGGGGCATCTGGGTGGCTCAGTCGGTTGGGCATCTGCCTTCAGCTCAGGTCATGATCCCAGGGTCCTGGGATTGAGCCCCACATCAGGCTCCCTGCTCAATGGGGAGTCTATTTGTCCCTCTCCCTCTGCTGCTCCCCCTGCTTATGCTTTCTCTCTCCCTCTCTCTCTCTCTCTCTATCAAATAAATATACCAAACTGTGGAAAGAACCAAGATGCCCTTCAAGGGATAAAGAAGACATGGTCCATATATACAATGGAGTGTTACGCCTCCCTCAGAAAGGATGAATACCAACTTTTGTATCAACATGGACTGGACTGGAGGAGATTATGGGGAGTGAAATAAGTCAGGTAAAGAGAGTCAATTACCATATGACTTCACTTACTTGTGCAGCATAAGGAATAACACGGAAGACACTGGGAGATGGAGAAGAGGAGTTGGAGGAATTCGGAGGGGGAGACAAACCATGAGAGACTGTGGATTCTGAGAAACAAACTGAGGGTTTTTTTGAGGGGGTGAGCCTGGTGGTAGGTATTATGGAGATCACATATGGCATGGAGCACTGGGTGTGGTACATAAACAATGAATCTTGGAACACTGGAAAAAAATTTAATTTAATTTAATTTAAAAATAAATAAATAAATAAAATCTTAAAAAAAGAACTTTTCTGAACAGAGTTTTAGTGGAAAGAACAAATCATGCAATTTTGAACTGGCTAGACTTTCCTAGGATTCAGTTTTCATTACTGTTGTTTGTATCTCAGAAAGAACCCCAATATTCACCCTGTCGCCTCTGTCCCAAGGCATGGAAATACTGAGCTTTGTAAAAATTGCCAGCGTTCATAGCAGCTTCCAGAGGGTTGATGGGGGGCTCTTGGAGGATGGTTCTCTACACTACATACCTACACTCAGGGGTGTTTATCCAAGGGCATTTTTCCCTTTTAAATTAGGATGTAAGTTTCCTTCGCGGAGAGGGCCTCACAGGTCACTGTTTAAGGTAGTGGTTCTCACACTCTGCCGCTAGAATCACCAAAAGATGGTTTAAAAGTCTTGATGTGAGGCCCCACCCAAGACCATTTAAATTAGAATTTCTTTTCATGGACCCAGGCCTCAGGACCTTTTAAAGCTCCCCAGATAATTCTAATATACTGCCATATTTGAAAACCACTGGTTTAGAGCAAAGGAAAAAAAAAATACTAAGGTCAGTAAACATTTAATTATTGTGATTTGGTTGGAATGGAGCCAAACTAACTCCCAGTTACATTTTAAAGCCAGCCACTCCCAGAAATTGGGAAGGAGACAGAAGGACCCTCTGCAGTGTGAATAGAGGTCCCCTTGACTGCTAAGATTTGCTTGTGTGGAATGCCACAGCTGGCCATCTCGGGGAGCGGGACTGAGTGAACCTTTCTCACCAGGCCTAAAAGAGAGACTATGCAGACCGAAAATACAAGAAAGGGTCCCTCTGCCGTTCCCTGCACCCGAGTAAAAATTATTTCAACCTCTTTAGACCACTACTAATCGAGGTCCATAAAACCTTCTTTGGGGTATGAGACAGAGTCCAAGATTAGGACACTCTTCTCCAGTTTTCCTGGGTCCCCTCAACCAATCACCTCTGCCTCTCTGTGCACACCTTCCTCCAGTAACAAAGTCCCCTAGAAACCAGGTTGCAGTGACAAATAAGCTTGGGCTTCAGAGAACCAGGTGTGTGGATACAGCCACCATACAGAAATGGACAGCTTTTCTAGAAAATACAGTTTTCTACGAAACCCAAAGAAATATTTTGCCATACACTCCACCCAGCTAGTAAGGTTCAACTCAGAAGTTGTATATTGTGCTTAGTGTTAAATTTATCCATGCAATCGAAGGAAAGTTTCTAACAGCGTTTGATTTAATACCTCACTAGTTAGTAATGATCCCAAAATCTGGAGAACCTTACATGTGCTTAGTTACTAGCTCTCTATCTACCTTTCAGTTTTCCTGGTTCCTCCCCTCTGGTTTGGATGATAGAAACACTGTGTACTGCTCAGAACACTTTATATTTAATATCTAACAAATGTTAGTTAACTAGATGAATAACAATAACTCTTAATAGTATGGTACTTACTATGGGCCAGGCACTGTTCTAAACACATTGCATATATTAACTCACTGAAGCTTCATGAAGCCCTATGAAGGCAGTACTAGTATGAAGCTCAGTCTAGAGTTCAGGACACAGAGCAGGGAAAGGCTGAATGATGTGATCAGTCACCAAGCTAAAAGGAAATCACAGAGCTAGAAGAGCTGGGATCCCACGCCAGGCCAGCTGGCTCCGGCAGCTGCTTCTTTGGGAAGAGTGAGTGAATAATGAAGCCTTTTCCTTGGTATTCAGTGTGCTTTCCTTTAGCCCACACACTTCCCAATTTGTTGTTTTATTTTTTCCACCCAAAATTATTTTTGAGGCCTCCATGATGCTATATGGGAACATAGCAAGCACCATGCTTCTGACTGTTATGTTCCAGCATTGGCATAGAAGATATTTCACAAAGCCATTCCTAGAGCAGTGGAGATCCAGACGACTTCCAACACTTGCTACCACAAACAGCGAGCAGCAAACATCCTTGTATTTACCTTGTGGACTTCTGCAAGAGTCTCCAGGCTGTCTAATCAGGGGAGAAACATTTCTGGTGCAAAGTCATCCCTCAGATTACCAGTCGATGTCAGTTACTCTTCAAGAAGACCAGGTAACATGCCTGCCAATGAAGGATGAGCAGGGTCTGTAACCAACCAAAACTGAATAACCAAACACAACTTAGCGTCTCTTTTTCTTTAATTGCAATGCTGCTCCTTAAACCCCTTTGTCGGTTAAGCCAACTTTCTTAAGAACTGTTTCAATTATTTTTACTAAAAATAGATTGATTATGTATGATGTAGGCCAGTTAATACCACATTCTGAATCCCAGTTATGATTTTTAAATATGATTTCATTCTGTGCATATACTCATAATATATAAAAGCTACTGTGGGCACCTTTGTTTTCTGGATAACAATGACTCAAAATTAATATGTAATTTAAAATATGCCTACCCGTACCAACTATGGATGAATGTATCACTTGGCAATAGTGCTCTGCTCAAGGAACCACCTTAAGAAATGTCAGTCCCACTAAAAAAAGTGTATGCTGGAGTTTTAAAAGTTTGTGGGGGCGGGCCAAGGAGAAGGAGAATAAAGTGAAACTATACCCGACATTCAAAGCACCAAGAATGTGCTGGCTAGATTAAGATTGTTGGCAGGAAAAGATTTTTGTAATTTCTTTTCCATAATTTAGCCTAGCTGGATAATTACATTTAGAAAAATAAGAGAGTGAGTAACCACAGATGTGTATGTAATGGAATAAAAAAATGTAGATATAACTCTCATGGAGATAGGAGGGGCAATAGAAGTCTCTCATGATCAATTCTGGAACAAAAGCTGCATTCACTCCAGCCAAAAGAACAATTAAAATCAGCCAGGAAGACACAGAATGCCAGCCAATCTTATCCACTTGTCATTCCAACAAGCTAGCCTGACGGTTGTGTACCCACTGCCGCTGACAACACCATTTCTAAGGAATAGATCAACTTCAACAGGTGTGGGTAGCAAAATCTTTCTATCCAAACTAGTTTTACCCAAACAGTTCAGAATTCTGTTTTAAGCAGCAGCTTAAACCATCCTTGGTTCTCCATAAAGCATTGTAATGGTCTGGAAGGGCAGCGTGTTGAAAAGAAAAGGAGCAAATGAAACAAGATGGGATTGGGAGGGAGACAAACCATAAGTGACTCTTAATCTCACAAAACAAACTGAGGGTTAATGGGGGGAGGGGGGTTGGGGGGGTGGGATTATGGACATTGGGGAGGGTATGTGCTATGGTGAGTGCTGTGAAGTGTGTAAACCTGGTGATTCACAGACCTGTACCCCTGGGGATAAAAAGATATTATATGTTTAAAAAATAAATAAATAAAAATAGCATCAAAAAAAAAAAAAAAAAGAAAGAAAAGGAGCAAGGCTTTGGAATCACCTGCAGTGGCACCGGGATCCCAAGAAAGTGACTTCACTTCTCCTTCTAAAGGAGGTTCTAAAGGGGAATGCTTCTTTGCCTTTCCTACTTCAGGGTGCCACCTGTCTGCCTTGGCTCATGGCCCCTTTCCATAATTCCATCTCTCTCTTCTCTGCTTCCAGAATCACACCTTCTCCTTGGACTCTGCCCCTTCTGCTTCCCTCTTATACTCGTAAGGACCTCTGTGATTACATTAAACCCACCCAGATGAGTCAGAATAACCTCCCCCATCTCAAAACCCTTAACTTAATCATATATGCTAAATCTCCCTGTGCCACATATTCACAGGTTCCTAGGATGAGGACACAGACCCCATCAGGGACCACTATTCTGCCAGTCTTATTAGTTGTTTGACATTTGGCAAGGTGCAACAATGATGGATCTCAGTTTCCTTATCTGTCAAACAGAAATTTTTGGTTATTTTGAGGATTAAATCAAGTGACTATAGAGTACTCAGCAAAGCTTCCAGCTCATAGAGCAAGTGTTCAGTAATTGCAACACTGGAACAAAAATAAAACAACAAGAAAAGGATGCAGGGGGGCCTGAAGCTTTTATAATTCAAATTGTTGCAATTTTCCCATTGCCTGTGTTTGAAAGACATATTTATGATCATACTGAAACAATATGTCACTTGATTTTTTTGAAGTTATGACCAGAACAGCAGTTTATGTCATAAAACAGAAGGATTACTTAGAGCATTAGTAATAGGTTAAAAAGAGTGTCTAATAGAATTAAATGAACCACACCTTTCAAAAAAAGATCAAAATTATGTAATAGACAATAGATATCAAAAACCTTAAAATTACACACACCCAATGAGCCAAATAGCAAACACCCAGCAGTATATTCATGGGAAGTAGGCAAAGGCTCAGCTACGTGGACTCTCCCAGCATCATTTATAAAAGGTAAAAAGCATGAAAATCAAATTGATTACAGTAGGAAACCTTTTGAATAAATTAAAGCTGTATTCGTTTTTAAAAAGAAAAACAAAAGGAAGAGACAAAGTAAAGACAAGAAACAGCAAAAGGATAAAAATGTTGAATTATGAGAAATTGTGGGTAATTTTTAATCATTCTTTC
Source organism: Enhydra lutris kenyoni (assembly GCF_002288905.1). Lineage (NCBI taxonomy): Eukaryota > Metazoa > Chordata > Mammalia > Carnivora > Mustelidae > Enhydra > Enhydra lutris. The sequence goes on along the minus strand of NW_019154085.1, from coordinate 30,246,771 downwards.
CATTCGCTTAGCTTTATGTTCTAGACTGTCTACAACTTTCTACTTTGTAAGAGGCCCAATCCAGTCTCGTTTGTTTTGTCTGGAGCTTGTAGGTTTTACCCCACAACACGGAATGAGCACTTTCAGTTAGCACAGACTCCTGAACTTCCCTCCCCACAGATGAGCCTGTTGGGCCTCGAATCTGAAGAGTCCGGCAAAAGATAGAGCCTTCCCAGTTGTCAGAAGTCCACAAGCTATCTTTATGGCAGACATAAAAGCAAGCAGGAACCATAGAAAAGCTAAAGAGGTCCTGGAGAAACAGAAGGCTAAAACAGTTTTAAATACCAAGTTGGGTACACACAGACATTGAGCAGATAAACAGAGGCATCTAAAATAAAGAAGTCTCTGAATAAAAGTCTTGATGACCTACTCTATGTCATGCCATTGTCGATACTTGCATTCATCCTCCACACCTGTATTTACACATGTAAACCACAGGTACCTTTTGCTGCATCAAAAGCATTGACCAGAGACTATATATATAACAGGGCCACAGGAAGCAGGAACACAGTGGATAAAGGACAAACTTCTCTGATGTTACAGTCCAACAAAAGCCCCGCAAATACTATGATCCTTGTACAGCTCCTCAAGTAAGTACACCTGTGTCCCAGACTTGCTATTCCATTAATTAACTATGTGACCTTGAGCAGATCAATTATCCTCTCAGAATTTATTTCCAGAGAAGATCAAACTAGAATTAATGGTTTTCTAACTATTATTCTTAGAAACAGCAGGGGGATGAAACAAGGGATGAATGCAAAGCCCCCCAACCCCTCTACTCTGGCTTCAAACCAGAACAATTACCATTTTTATCTCTTTTATTCATTTACATTTCCTCTTAAGATTTTTGTTTAAAGAAAGTGTTCCACTGTCTTCATGAAACAATTTGAAAATTCATTGACTAAATGACTTCTAACGCATTTCCAAATTATGACCATCACCTAGGAGGACTTCAGGTGATGACCAAAGTCAAGAAACAAAGGATGCAGGGACCAGATGCCTAAAGGTGTTGGCCATATAACACAGACCAAATGCAAGTGAGCACCCACTGGGCAGCTAGGAAGCCAGTGAATCTGGTTCGACGCTCTGTCTTTCCACTTTTCCAAATATACTCCTAACACCCACATTTCTAAGTGCTGGGTTGCGGTTATATAGCCTGGTCAAATAGGGCAAATCCTAGGTTGCAATTGTAGTCTACCCTTAAAGCTTCACATGGAAAGAAAAAACTAGAGCACACACAGATTTTCATTTCACTGCCACTTCTAAATTAGTTAACTACCAAGAGCATGAGGTAGAAAGCCAAAGAATGGCAAGAAATGGTTTAAATGTGCTTAGATATATTGGTGAGAATAAAAGCCAGCATTCACTCTTTATTACCCTTCCTTCCCTCTGATAATCTGTATACCTAACTCCCTCTGTTAACAGAAGTGGCGCCTACAAATTTAGCACCACCTATGGGCCAAGTACAGTACTTAGTAGCTCTCCATACATAATCTTATGTGATCTTCACCAAATGGCTACTAGATATTATTGACCCATTTTAAAGATGCTGAAGGCAAGACTCAAGAAATTTCATAACTTTCTCAGGATCTCAGAACTAGTTAGAGAAGAGTATAGGACTCAAACTTTGACATTCCTGACTGCAAAGCTTCTTTTCACAATATGGACAGATCGCAGAGTTTAGTGCATGAGCCATTAGGTGTACGAGACTAGAGAATCCACCCAGTAGTCAAATAACTAGCAATCTGTTCCCACTAGCTAATTATTCTTTGTAACAAACAAATTTTGAGTAATAACGGAGCACATAATTTCTTTCTCTGAAATGTCTTCTGAAGGTCATGACCATTAGCAGAAGTAACTATTTTCTGTTTTGGTCTGGTTTTAATTAGGGTAGTAGTCTGATTGAACATAGATATTTATGACATTTATTAAAAGCTTTTATTACTAATTTTTCCCAGAAAAAAAAATCTAATGGAGATGTATTGGAGAATTTCCATAAAATTAATGTCCAGACTTAATGGATGTCTAAGGTATCATTATTAACGAGAATGTTCCATATACTAGGATCCTTTGATTAGAGATTAGATACAGTTAGATCAGAGCTTATTTAAAACTGGATACGTGCCAAAGTATCCAGAAATTCAATTTAAACACATTCTAGAGGCTAATGCTTTATTTAGGGGATGCCTTTATGATGCCAAATGAAAAGCTGCAGTTACAAAAAAATCAATTGATTCGGTCAGCTGCGGGATGATCTAAAGACCACATCATGCTCAGTTTGACTCCCGCTGATACCTACACAAAGTCAGTCAATTGAATCAAGATGAATTTTCCAACCGTAGAAATTGACTGCCACCCATCCAGAAGGACATTCTTAATGGACAGCAGCCCAGCTCTCACACAATCCTTGATTGACGCAGTGTGGACTGATGGACTCAGTGAGATTTTCTGTCTTTCCCAAGACTTCAAACCCTGCAACTGTGATTCGCAGCTGTGTGGGGAAATCCCACATCTCCAGTTCCCACCCTGAAAGAGACATATCCAAAACCCCTGGAGGCAGAGACATCCTTACTGAGATCCTTGAGAGGTCATCCCCCACTTCCCAGATTGAGAAGCCCCCATTTAGAGTTGGCTTTAAAGTGGCTCTGGAAAGTGCCATGTGGTATGTTATCTCTGGTTCCCTCTGAGGAGTCCTAAACTGTGTTCAATACTCTTAAGCAACTAAAAGAGCTTGAAAGTGGCTGGAAACATCGAAAAGGGGAGGACTTTGGGTTTTTGTTTTGTTTTGTTTTGTTTTTTTTATCTAATTAGGAATAGGATTCCGTTTTAGTCCTCTTACTACCTGCAGGCAATCATCTGGGCTGGTGGGCACCAGGTCAGTCAGCCCTAGAAACCTTTATAAGCAAAGCAGAGGGCAAGCCACTATATCTCAGAATGATTCTGTTTCTGTTAAAAATTGTCCTGAAGACTCTCATTTTTCAGACTCTGATTTCTTTTTATTCTCCTGGACCCAAATCAGAAGCAGCAAATCAGTGACCCAGAGATGGATTGTTGACTCCTAAGGTAATAGCTCGAACAATATTCAAAACAAATTAACAAAAAAATAAATAAATAAATAAATAAACTGATTTAGGTGCTACCTTGCAAAAATTGTGAGAATTCATAGAAAATGTGGATCCCCAGCTTCTCTGCAAAATTCAGAATATAAGATACTGATAAGCACATATCCCTCAAGGCAGCATTCAGCAGCAGTGCTTGGTTTATAAAGTTTCTACCCTTCTCAATTGTCCCCAGATGCTAGGGTCAAGTTCTTCTTACCCTGAGCTTACGTGACTTGTTACTGTTACCTGCCAGGCCCCTGTAAGCATTTAATTTTTCAACTGCACTTTGAAAACCCTGGATACAATGTCAAAGACCCTCTTCTCTGAAATCCTCTTTATGTGAGAAAGTGAAGATTCAGGAAGAGGAAGTCATTGGGAAGAATCACCCATCTTGCTAGTGGCAGAGCTACTACTATCCAGAGCTATATCCAGAGCTTGGTATAGATTCCCAATTTCACCTCCAAATGAAATCAATCCCAATTGACATCCTCGCCATTCATACCAAAAAGGTATTGTACTCTTAGTAGAACCATTGCACAGTGTTAACCTTCTTTTAGATATGCTCTCACTCCAATTTCATGGCAACACTATGAACCAGGTATTTGCCACAATGCTGCTTTATAGGTAAGGACAATGAGGCTTGGAGAAGTTAAGACACCAGCCCGATGTTGCAGAGTGAGGGACAGATCAATGGTTGAAAGCCTAGAGCTCAGTCACTTAACTGCAATATATACTGTCTCACCTTCCTTAAGGCTCTGATTCACTCATTCATTTGACAAATGCATAAGCCCCTCACTGTTCCAGTGGCTGGGGACACAGCAGTGAAGATCCAAAGTGGCTCCACTCATGGAACTTGCAGTCCATAGCAGCTTGCAGCTGTCACTGACCAGCTGTATCATGACCAACCATTTCCACTGATGCCATCTTATATTACCAAATAAATTCTGTGTCTATAAAATTTTTCTGCCTGTACATTCCACTAAGCTCCTGAATTTTCCTTCTTTTGTGTTGCCCACAACATCATCCAGCACAGGGACTGGTTCCTTGGAGGCGTTAGATAAACACATTGATCTGAATAAAGGGAGCACAGAACAGAAAGGATGATTCAGGAAGAGAGCCAGGCTTCCATTTCTCCAGGGATTTGGCTGGGAAGTCAGGACACACCTATGTATGGTTCTGTCAACTCCTCTATAAATAAGAACTTGCCTATGTGACCCATCATACTTGTTCTGATACCTACCTATTCATAGGCCTCCCAATTTCTCTAGTCAGTCTTCCCCATTGCTACAGAATCTTGTAATTTGGTCTATAAAATAAAAATGAATACTGTCTCTAGGCCTCATAGAAGCCAATTCTGCCCTTTTCAATGGGAAATACAGGCCCTTTCCCCATGGATCTATATCCAGGCAGTGTGCCAATGGATGCAATTAGATACCAGTTTAAAGCACAATTTGATTAGAAGAGGGTACCTGATTCCATCCTAACCAGAAGAGAGCTCCTCTTCTGCCCAGGAAGTAGACAAAGTTCCAACACCCTCCTTGTGATGAGACCATCTCATCACTGGTAGAGAGAAACCCCCTTGGCCCCCAGCTGACAGCTGCTATCAGCTCCCAAGGCAACAGCTGAGCCAACAGACTGCAGGTGTCCTGGCCATTCCCAGGTTGGTGTGGAAGCCAAAGCAAGACACACAGAAGGAGGGGACAAAATATTTCTTTACTCAAGTCACAATCATCTACATAAACCACAGATTTCCTCACCCAACTGAAACGTCCCTGCAGTACGATTGCACAAACACGCAAAGTACATCGGAAAAAGAAACCACAAACTCACTACCGGGCTTAGAAAAGACTCCAAGAAATTGTTTATCTTCTAAGTCATTGATTTATTAATTCATTCATCAAACATCCATTCAAAAGCAAACAAGAAGTGAGGACCTAGTATGCTCCAGGCACACGTGTATTCCCTGAACGCCCCCAAGTTCATGGATAAATCTGCATGGACCTATTACCATTTAAGTTAATATTTTTAAACTTTCTAAAAATATTTACCCAAGTAGAAAGGGATTAGGCCTTAGGATTATATAAGCCTATAGTTTATTTTGATTTGAATGTTTTTTTTTTTTCAACCATTCTCCAGCCCTGTGGAAATGCTTCAATATCAACCTCTGTAAGGTTCAATTTCTTTAAGCAACCATGTGAGGTGCTGGAATTATAACTTTACATCTCAGCATCGTCCTGAGATAAAGTTAGATCGTATGTAAAGAGCCTAGATGATGTGAATGTAGGCTTTGATTTTAATCTACGTTACTAAACACTATTTTTTTTTTTTTTTTTTGCTTTTCCCCCCAAAGAAAGAATCAGCCATATTTCCTTTAAATAAGTATGCTAATAAAGGACTGGTATCCACCTGTTTCACTGAAGGCAGAATATTTGTGAGGCCCCAGTAGAAGCTGTGTAAAAAACCAGTATGCACAGGAAAGCTGTTTGATTCTGCTATTTTATGGTTTTTTAAGAATTACATATTAGAGAAAATAATACAATTGTAACATAAAGAAGCACTTGAAACTAAGAAAAGTACTTAAAAGCAAAAGCGATGGGAAAATAATCTAAAGACTTCAAGATGGCATCATTACAAATATGGAAATAGTGAAGAAAAGGAGATATATATATATTATATGTAATATATATATATATATATATATATATATATGTAAAAGGATTAGGGATTAAAAGCTGTAATAAAGATTCATCAAATCTAGGAGAATGGCAACATAAAGAGAACAAGAGATAAACAAACTGTTACGAACCAGATTAACAAAGTATGAAGACTATAAAAAATAGTGTCTTTAATTTCCACCATTAGTAAAAACAAAAACAAAACCATGTGTACCAAATGTGGGAAATAAAAATCTAATCTAAAAGTCATACTTGAGTCCTATCAAGGAGAACTTAAAATAAATTTTCTAGATAAAAAATAAACTTTTAAAACAAGTTTCTTAAAGGAAACAACAAATCACACACTTATTTCAGATTTGATTTGATGGTATAATAGTGCATGAGATGAGATGAGATCCTTCTTCTAATCCTCTATTTCTACCGGCTTTGAAATTTCTGTGTAAAATTAAATTCAGCTATCGATTCTCCTACTTGTTCAGCATTTTGTGGAATGGCTGGTATACATGTGTAAAATGCAAATGAAAATAGGTTCAGTATCTTTAAATTATTCAGACACAGATGTATTTTCCATTATTCAAAACAATTTCCTGTTGCCTTTTCTATAACATGTAGATTTAAATGTGGCATTCAGAGTGTCTTCAATTTGAATTAAAAAACAGTATCTGCCTTTTTTCCATATAAAAAAGCAGGTGTTGATATGAAAACATATCTGATAAGGAGCGTCATGGCATAAAGTCCCTGGGGTAGCCCTTTGGGTGTTCTAAACATGATTGAATTTCTTTAAAGCTTTTATTAGAAAATATTTTTGCTTTTCTTTTAGGTTATTTAGGTGGCAAGTAACAGAAAGTGAACATTTTTAGAAGATGAAGCAACATCTCAGAAATTTCAAGTAAGACTTGAACAAACAAGACTAAGAAAAGTCTGGAAAAGCGACACTCTAGGGACCCACTATAGGAGTTCAGAAATGTTCTCTCTAAAAAATATCCCTCAGTGATATTGCCCTCAAGGGGGCGACAATTGATTCCTGAGGGAGGGGGCAAAAAAACACCCTTACTCTTTTATGTTAAAGTACAGATAAATAAATAGTATATACACAAGTATGTAGTACATCTGTGATTTTAAAATTTCATGGGTGTGGGAGCCATTAGGAAAAAAAATGTCTGAAAAGGCTCTTTAAAAGGTTGAGAAACATTGCTCTAGTACATCTATCATTATGGAGACTGAGCTCAAAAATTTCCCATTTCTGTGATTCTGTTTCCCATCCTAAGTTCTTTTAAGATCCTAAGTAGGTTAATCAAAGAGGGTTAATCAAAGACCCATGCAAAGAGGGTCAGGGTCATGTATTTGAGACATCACTCTTGGGGACCAATAGGCAATTCAAGAAGAAGACATAATTGGGTGAGTTGGCCAGCCACCTCAAGTGTTGTCTCATATCCAGTCTGGATCCTCCATACTACTCTTCCCTGCATCTCTCCATAACGGTACCTCTCCTCCTCGTGCCCACTCCCATCTCCTCTTTACTAAGGCTTACCTTCTGCTATAGACTGAATTTTGGGTCCCTCAAAACTCATATGGTGAAATCTAATCCCCAATGTGATGGTGTTTGGAGGTCAGCCTTTTAAGAGGTGATTAGGTCATGAGGGTGAAACCCTCATGAATGAGATTCGTGTCCTCATACTGGGCTGAGGAGAAGGGAGTTTTCCCTTTCTACTATGTGAGGGCACAATAAGATGGAGGCCTACCAACCAGGAGGTGGGTCCTCACCAGACAGCTAATCTTCTAAGACTTTGATCTTGGACTTCCCAGCCTCTGTAACTGTGAGAAATAAACTTCTATTGTTTATGAGCCACATGGTCTATGGTATTTTGTTATACCAGCTGAATGGACTAAGACAAATTGGCACTGAGAAGTCAGGGGCTGCCATAATGACTTTCTAGCAATGTGGGAGTAGCTTTGCAAGTGGGTAATGAGTAGAGGCTGGAAGAGTTTTAAGGTGCATGCCAGTAGGAGCCCACATTGCCATGAATGGACTAAGGTACTTTCTTTTGTGTCTTTATCCAGGACCCATCCTTATCCAGGTCCCTCTCTTTCAAAATGTTCCTCAGCCCACAGTGAATTATTCCATTTCAAATGCCCTAAAACTCACCATCAGGGAGGTCACTCATCTGCCCTTTGCTGTACATATGTTTTCTTATTTAATTGCGCAAATCATATGACCCCAGTGAACTAACAGTGGTGAATGTGTATTATAAAGCTCATCCAGAAAGAACCACTTCAAGTTAAGATCTTTGGTCAAGAATTTAGTTTCCCTTAAGAGATTGTTAAGTCACTGCATACTTTGCCTTTTCAAAGAATCAGATTTTTTCTCTAGCTAATTTACATATTGACACCCATGTATCCAGAGAAAACCTTAACGCGGGATTTTAAGAAGGAAAACAAAAACATCTTTAAAAAGGACGATTTTTATTGATTTCATTTACATACTGGAATGAACTATATGCAATTTAGGATAAAGCCAAATTAAATATTACTGACCACTGTAATAATGAGTTTCCAATAGTAAGTTCTAATTTTACCCAAGTCATTTAGACTTGTGTCATTTATGTCCCAGGCCAGCGTTGGAGTTCTGCCAGCTTTGCTTACCAGACCTTAGGACTACTTGCCAAAACAAAAACCCAGCCTTCCTTTATACAGTTATTCAAAGTTCACTTAAGTACAGCATATTCATCAATTGGCTACTTACCCCCTAAGAAAATTGCTTCTTGCTCTATTTGCAGGGCCTTGAAGTTTGCTATCTCTCTCCAGCTGGCTCTTTATTCTTTTGCCGTGCTCCTTATTCTGCCTCCTCACAGGCATGAAAGAGTGAGCTTTTATTTGGTGGCTTAGCATAAAGAATAACTTGTACATTGGGATCCAGGAAAAAAATGTATATATTACCTTATTAAACAAGAGATCTTGATTTTTTAAAATATTTTTTGGTAAACATATAATGTATTATTAGCCCCAGAGGTACAGGTCTGTGAATCGCCAGGTTTACACACTTTACAACACTCACCATAGCACATACCCTCCCCCATGTCCATAGAGATCATGATATTTTCTGTGCAATTACAGTGACTACTGGGAACTTGAAACCCTACCACCAATTTCTCCTTCTCAAAATAGCCCTGATTGTCCTCTGGGAGTTCCCCCTTCCCTAAGGTCATTTTTTGTGCTCTGGGTAGGGCCCATCCCTAGCCTCAGGCACTCAGCCACAAACTAACCTGCACAGTGCCTTTCCTCCACCACCGGCCATTGGAGGGACAACCACAGAATCAAATGCAGTCAAGTTAAAGAGAATCATAGGACTTTCACTCTCTGACCACAACAGGTCCCCATACTGCAGGAAGTAAAGTGCCTCGCACAGAGCAAACTCTTGATAAGTGTTAGTTTTCCTTCTTTCCTGCCCTTCTCAATGCTTAAGGAATAGGAAAAATGATTTGCTTTTGTACACGCTTGAAAACTTTTGTACGAAGTTTAACATCCATGAATAAAGTACACAAACCTTACCGGTACAGCTCAATGAATATTTTCAAAGTAAACATATTCATGGGATGATAACCGAAGACAGAGAACATTTGCAGAGCCCAGAAGCCTCCCTGTACCCCTTCTAAGCCATTACCCCTTCCCAAAGACTGCTCTTCTAGCTTCAGGCACCATAGATTTTACCTGATTTTGCCTGATTTTGCACATTACATACATAGAACCATAGCCGTACCAAATGTCCTCCTCTGTGTTGCATTTTCTACTCAACATTTTGTCTGTCATGTAGTGACACTGTAGTTCATTCATTCATCACCATATAATCTCCTGTTGTGTGTGGGTGTATATATACATGTATATATGTAAACGTGCACATATGTGATATCTATATCACAACTTATGTATCCCCCTTACCGTCGATAGACACTAGTTGTTTCAAGTTCGGGACCATTAAAAATAAAGCTGCTAAAAAAAAAAAAATGTTGGGACACCTGAGTGGCTCAGTTGGTTAAGCCGCTGCCTTCAGCTCAGGTCATGATCCCAGCGTCCTGGGATCGAGTCCCATATCGGGCTCCTTGCTTGGCAGGGAACCTGCTTCTCCCTCTGCCTCTGCCTGCCTCTCTGCCTACTTGTGATCTCTCTCTTTCTCTCTCTCTCTGACAAACAAATAAATAAAATCTTTAAAAAAAAAAAAAATGTTGCCAGCCACATTCTGCCACACGTCTTTTGATGCACCTGGGTACATGAGGTCATGTATTTTAATAGGCATTACCAATCAGTTTTACTGACTTATACTCCCAACAGTAATATAGGAGACTAACTTTGCTCTGTAGCTTCACTGATACGGGCCATCATCAGGTTTTTCTTTAGGTTTTAGCCATTCTGGCAGGTGTGTAATGGTATCTCAATGTGGTTTTAATTTTAATTCACTTGATGATGTTGAACAACCAATGATGCTGAACACATTTTCATATACACATTGGCCTTCTTTTGTAAAGTAGCTGCTCAAATCTTTTGTCACTGTTTGAATTGTGTCCATATTTTAAAAATTTATTTTTAAGAGTTGCAACGGATTGAATGGTGTGCCCACAAAATTTATATGCTGAAACCCTAATCCCCATGTGACTGTTTTGGAGACAAAGCCTTTTGGGAGGTGATTAAAGTAAATGAGGTCATAAGGGTAGAAGATCCTATAGAACTGGTGTTGCTATGAAAGGGAAAAAAAAAAAAAGGGAAGAGACACTGGAGATCTCTCTCCCTGCCAGTGAGGACCACTGGAGAAGGTGGCTTTCTACACGCCAGGAAGAGAGTGCTTACTGGGACCTTTGATGTTGAACTTTCCAGCCTCCAAAACTTTGAGAAAATAAATTTCTGTAGTTTATACCACCCAGGCTATGGTATTCGTTACAGTAGCCTGAGTAGACTAAGACAAGAGCTGTTTAGTTTAGGGAGAGGTGAGTTCTTTCCTGGTTATTTGTACTGCAAATATTTTCTGTTCTGTGACTTGCCTGTTCACTTCTTTAATGTTTTTTGATGAGCACTTCTTACTTTTCATGGAAGACATTTATAGATCATATTCTATAATCAAGACTTCCTGTGTTCTGTTTAGGAAATTTTGCCTACCCCAAGACCATGAAGATATTCTCAAGTGGTATCTTCTGGAAATTTTCTTTTTTTATCTTCTACGTTTAGGTTAGCAATCCTCTAAACTTGATTTTTTATGTAAAGTTTGAAGTGGGAGGTAAAAATTCATTTCCCCCCCAAAATGGTTAATCTATTGAACCATTTTACTGAAAAGGTCTTCCTTTTCCCACTGCAGTACAGTGACACTCGTATCATAAATTGGGTGACCACATATATGAGTGTCTGTCTTGGGAGTTTTTATTCCCTGGATTCTGTCCTTTCTCTATCCTTTTACCAACATCACACCGTTTTAATTCACTCTGCTTTCTAATAAAATTTGATATTGACATTGTATATCTTTCAGTGTTGTTATTCTTCCAGATGGTTAGTCTTCCTTTATCTTTCTGAATTTCCATATAAATTTTAGACATTACTTGTCAATTTCCATCAAAAGAAAAACCTGTTGAAGTTTTTTACAGGCCCTACTTTGAATCTGTGAATCAACTAAAATTATTATAATTCTAAGTTTTCCAATCCATGAAAAAGCTATATCCTTCCATTCATTTAGGTCTTCTATAATTTCTTTCCATAATCATCTGTATTTTCCTTCAGTAAGGACACACATATCTTGCATTAAGTATATTTACATGTTTGATGCTTTTTATGCTAAAATGGTTTCACTTGAAAGTGACATTCTGATCTTTGTTGTTAGTGTGTAGAAATAATTTTTATATTGACCTTATATTTAATGACTGCATAATTTATTGATTCTAATACTTTACCTATAGGTTCTTCCAAATAGTCTATAAAGCAAAACATATCATCTTCAATAAACACATTTTCATTTCTTCCATTGCTATCTTTATACCTTTTCATTCATTTCTTGCCTTATTACACTGTCTCAGCCCTCCAGCCCTCCAGCATAGTGAAGAACAGAAGTAGTAAGAATTACCCTTATTTCATTTCTTATCTCTGGGAAAAAGCATTTATTAGTAATAGTATTAGATAATATTTATAGTATGTTTGCTGGAGAGTTCTACAGATACATTTTGATTTAAAAATTTCCCTTCGTTCCTCGCTTGCTAAGAGTTTTACTTTAAATCATAAATGAGTGTTGCATTTCATAAAGTTGACATGATGATAAGCTCTTTTCCTTTTTTCTAACAATATGATAATCACATTGGTTGACATTCCTACCAATCTAAGTTACATTCTTGGAATAAATTCAACTCAGTGGTTGTGTATCTTCATAGATAAACAGTAGATAGTTGGATAGGTAGGTAGATATTCACTGTATTTGATTACTTAATATTTTATTCAGGATTTCTTTACCCATGTTCACAGAGAAGGTAGATCTCAAACTTGGGGGTTATTTATTTATATATTGATTTATTATGTATATTTTAATGTGTACTTATATATGCATTTATCAAATTTTGGCATAACAATTATGCCATCTCATGAAACAATCTGGGAATGCTGCCTCTTTTTCTATCCTCTGGAAGAGTGTATAAGAAGTTGGTATAAATTCTTCCTTAGACGTCTGAAGTTATCTGAGACTAGAGTTTTGCATGTGTGTGGAGACTTTTAATTACATATCCAATTTTTAAAATTAAAATAGGAAATCCAGATTATGTGTTTCTTCTTTCAATGTTGTTAAATTCTTCTAGGAATTTGTCCATTTCTTCTAAGTTTTCAAATATGCTGGATTGCGTTGTTAATAATTCCCTCTTATAGTTTAATAGCTGTAGGATCATTATAATGTCTCCATTCTTCCTTCCTGATATTGGTAATTTGTGTTTTCTGTTTTTATTTGTTTCTTAAGAGCTTCTCAATTTCATTAGTGTATTCAAAGAACCAACTTTCAGTTTGTTGTTTGCCTATTGTGTGTTCGTTTTGTATCTCATGAACTTCTGATCTTACACTTCTTATTTCCTTTCTACTACTGACTTTCCTTTTAATTTGCTTTTTTTAATCTTTCTGAGATGTAAGATAAGGTCTTTAACCAGAACTTAAAAACTTTTAAAAATAAAAATACAGTAAAATAAAAAGATAAGATTTTTTATTCTTTTTTTAAATTTTATTTATTTGTCAGAGAGAGAAAGAGAGAGCACAGGCAGGCAGAGTGGCAGCAGAGACAGAGGGAGAAGCAGGCTCTCTGCCGAGCAAGGAGTCTGATGCGGGACTCAATCCCAGGACCCTGGGATCATGACCTGAGCCGAAGGCAACAGCATAACCAACTGAGCCACCCAGGTGTCCCAAGATTTTTGATTCTTAGCCATTCTTTTCAGACATGTTCATTTGAAGCAACATAGCTTCACTAAAACTCTTTAGTTCTATCCCACAAGTTTTAGCATTTTGTATTTTCGTGATCACTCAGTGAAAATGTTTTAATTTTTATTGTGATTTTTTCTTTGACCCACTGGTTGTTTAGAAGTGTTTTTGCTTCATTTTCAAACATTTGAGGGTTTCTGAGTTATCTTTTTGCACTTATTTTGAAATTAATTCCACTATGGTTGGAAAATATACTACACATGGTTCCAATCTTTTGAAATTTTTGAGACTTACTTTATGACTCAACATGTAGGTCAATATTGGTGAATAAATGTTCCACACATCTTGGAAAGAAATTTGTATTATATCGTTGTTAAGTGTAGAGTTTTATAAATTTCAATTAGGTCAAGTTGTTAAGTAATATTGGTCAACTCTTTCATATTCTCACATATTTTTTATCTACATATTTAATAGTTGTGTTAGAATAAGTTGTACTCACATAACTGCTTCTTCTAATCATTTTGGCTACTTATTTTAACAAATCCAATTATGACTATAGATCTGTCAACATCTCCTTTTACTTCAACTAGATTATGCTTTATATTTTTTGAAGTTACGGTATTAGGTTAGTATTGTAAGTATGTTGAATTATTCCCTTAAATGTTATTAAATGTTCCCAGTTATTTGTAGTAATACTTCTTACTTTTACATCTATTTTGTCTGATATTATTATAGATATACCAGCTTACTTTTGGTTAGTGTTGGTATAGGATATCTTCTGCCATTATTTTACTTTCAACCTTTCTGTGTCCTTCTACTTAAGGTATGACTCTTGTGGGCAGCATATAATATAGCCCAGTAGGATGGGTGCCAAGAATTAAAAGTTGATTTAAAGAAAATTTTTAAAAGCTACATTTCCTGCACACCTGAGCTTATGAAATAAGATCCATACTCAGTGTACCTACACATAGGTGTGGGTGTGTGGTGAGTACCTGGCCCAAGAACAAGGAATTTGGGACCAATTATAATAGTAAAGTGGTTAAGAGCAGAGATTCCTTTTGGCTCCTTGCACTTCTTGCCAGCAGTGGCCAGGACAGCTGTCTCACAACCTATTGCTAAAACCAGAAAAAGCTGTAGCTCTGAATGGTATGAGATGGGGAGAAGGAGTGATGAATTTCTCTGAAACTAGAGAAACCTGTCTACCTAAAACAATGTGCACATAGCAGCAAAGAAATCTATCTAGAAGGAACAAATGCCCTGACACCAGATTCTTAATGGGAAAAAGCAGTTATACCCCAGGCATGCAGGAACTTTTCATTTACAAATCACCTATTAGACCCTTGTGTTAGATTTTAAACTCAAGGGAATTCCATTTACAGTTATTACCATGGGAATAATGCAGCTTGAAATTAAACTCTGAATTTGTCTTACATTGTCCACACCATCTGTAGTGTGACCAAACCCTTTGAAATAAATGACACAACAATGTTCAGAAAGTCTTTCTTCCTCAAGGTGTGATTTGGTGTAGAAATCACCGGAAAGTGAAAATTGTTCAGTCACATTCCACTTAGTTCAAATGACCTAGAGAGAACTACAAAACTAAACGTGGCAGGGACACAGTTTTTTTTTTTTTTTTAATTCCCTCAAACAAAAACAGGAAAAAAAAAAAAGAGTAGAACTACCCATATAGAGCACTTATTTTTCAAAATATTACACCAAGAAATATTTGAATGCAGTAAGTACGTCAGTGCAGCTGTATGGTTAAATGTTACAACCTCTGAAGTCAAGAAATTCAAATTTATAGTTGCCACATTAAGCATAGATGTTAAAGCATTAAAGTTAACACCATATACAGTCGTATAAAATATTGCATGTGCAAAGGGGCTGAGTTACGTTCATACTGGGAACCATAATTTAGAATTTCCTGACTCCTGAACATGTAACACATCATAGTAATTGATCTAGCTCCTTGGAGCTAATATAAAATATCTTGTTAACATGTTTTCTATCCAATTCTTTCATCATTTACCTTTTGGCTCTTGGAGAAACAATTCATCATGCTCAAATGTTTTTACACACCTGCACTAAGCTAATACAGCAATGGAAAAGCCAATGCAACCAGGATTAAGAGAGAAGATTTGTAAATCATGCAGGAATATGCATGTGGACGCTTAGTCTGGGTCATGTACGATGACACTGTGCCTCGGGGTTTAGAGTTTTATTTACCTTGTCTTGTCAAACTGATAGCCTCCTATTCTGCTGGATACTGTGGACTTTTGGATATAAAGATAGCTTATGCATTCAGAATCCCTATCGACTGTTATAAAACTGACATAGAAGAGAAAGTGAGGATGGCCTATTCCAAGATGGAATATAACATGTTAATTTCCTGACACTGCAAGAGACTTACACTCCAGCAGTCTGAAGGTATGCTCCCAAAATTCATATGTTGACATCCTAACACCCAATGTGATGGCATTAAGAGACTTAGAGAGGTAACTAGGTCATGCGGGTGGAGTCCTCACAAATAAAATTAGTATCCTTATAAAAGGGACCCCAGACAGCCCTCTAGCTCTCTTTCTGCCAGAGAGGTCCCGACAGTCCGCCACCTGGAAGAGGTTCCTTCACCAGAACCTGACACACAGGCACTCTGTCCTTGGATTTTCAGCCTCCAGAACCATAAGAAAGAAACTTCTGGGGCACCTGGATGGCTCAGTTGGTTAAGTGTCTGACTCTTCTTTTTGGCTCAGGTCATGATCAAGCATCATGAGACGAGCCCCTCTTTGGTCTCCCACACTGGGTGTAGAATCTGCTTAAGATTCTCTCCCCTTCTCCCTCTGCCCTTCCCTGCCTCCCACCCCTGTTCACATGTGTGTGCACATGTATGCTCTCTCCCTCTTAAAAAAAAAATTTCTGTTGTTTACAATCCACCTAGGCTATGGTACTTTGGCATAGCAGACTGAACTGACTGAAACACACACTCTTCAAGGCAATTCTGTGCCAAGTGCCAGAGCTGTGTGTACTCACCCTCAACTGACTTCCTGTCCTTTTTTTCATTTGATTCAAATTTGCCATATACTAAACAACTTCTCCTTAGTGCAAACATCCTGCTGCCTTGCTCCACGTCACACAAAGAAAACCAACAGCCAATGGTTCCAAAGCTATTACCACATTCCAGCCACCGCTTAACTCACCTTAAAAACATGTATTCATTTAACCCAGTAGAGTAGACATTGGCAAAGCACAGCCCATGGCCCAAATCTTGCCTGCATCTCTTCTGATAAAGTGTGGTAAGAACACAGCCTCACTCTTTTGTTTAAGTGTTGTG
The DNA here is from genome assembly GCF_002288905.1 of Enhydra lutris kenyoni. Lineage (NCBI taxonomy): Eukaryota > Metazoa > Chordata > Mammalia > Carnivora > Mustelidae > Enhydra > Enhydra lutris. Next base: position 30,230,209 of record NW_019154085.1, on the reverse strand, counting down.
TCTGGCTGCTTTCACGTGAAAATGACAAAGTTGAGTCACAGCAACACATATAGCCTGTGAAACGGAAAATATGTACTATTGAGTGTTTATTGAGAAAGTCTGCCCACTCTACAATAGAGAATTCTCCTCTGTGTGGTCAACAAACCTGACTCTCCAAGTCACCTGTGAGAAATTCAGAGCAGTTGGTAGTAGAATTATTGGTTGGGGGAAGGGTAAAGAAGTTGAGAATGAGACTACAATTATCCATATCTAATATTTATGCATTACTATGACTTTCATCATTATACAGTTGGTACTTCTCAATACAAATATGTACGAGTCACCACTTTCATCTTTGGACATTCTGTTCTTCACTCATTTGGCCTTGGTCAGAATCTCCTCCCCGGAGTTTTCAACCACAAATTCAATAGCGGCTCCCAGCCCCAGATTGGAGGAAGACAATGGCATACCAGCAGATGAGCTTGTTCATTGTAGTCTGTTTGCAACTAAAAGAAGGTGGTTGTATTTCATAAATCTCCGTGGACCAAAAGCTCGCATATGGAGTTCTAGTACCCTCTTTCCAAAAAGGAATATGTGTATTCCTGACATGGAAAAGAAGGGGGCTTCTTCTGGCCCCTCCCAGAATTTCCCCTTTTGTCCAGAAGCTACTCCCCAGGACAGCCATGGGGCCATTCCACGAGCACATCTTGGCAACATCTTCACATTGCCAAAACATCTGGAGTGAAAAATGCATTTAATCGTTCAGATTATTTTCCCCTGAAGCAACGCCAAACATCTGTCTAACTAAAAACAGCTGTGTATTAGTTTTGGGATGCCATAACAAAATACCATTGGCTGGGTAACTTAAACAACAGAAATCTATTATCTCATCGTTCTGGAGGCTGAAAGTCCTATATCTGAGTGTCAGGATGGTTGGGTTTAGTAAAAACTATCTTCCTGACTTCCAAGTGGCCTTCCTCTCACTGTGTCTTCACATGGTGGTGGCGGTGGGAGGTATTTGGGGAGGGAGGGAGAGAAGGGAGAGTACTCTCTGGTGTCCCTTTATAAGAACACTGATCCCATCATTAGGGCCCCACCCTCATGACCTCATGCAAAGGTCTAATTACCTTCTAAAGGCCCTAACTCCAAATACCATCACTGGGGATTAGGGCTTCAACAGATGAGTTTTGAGGAGACACAGTTCAGTCCATAACAAGACTCGTCTCTAGAGTTCAGGAGGCCCGACTTTCTGTGTCCATGAGGGATGCCCTAAAGTTCTGTGAATCAGAGCACCTGAGATTACTCAGCCCTGGGCTCCCCCATGGACCTCATTGCTGCTAACCATGTCCTCTTTCAAGCCTCTCTCTGAGGGGGTTACACCTGGGCAATGCTGATGTTGATGCCACAGGCCTTGTGCATGTGAGAGCCTGCCTGGGCTCAGCATAAATCCAACCTGGTTGAGTCAAGGTGAAAGTGTGCCAGATACTCTCTACCATTCGGGTGGCAGGGACTTGGGAAACAGTAGCTTGAAATGTCACAGCAAAGGCAGGATCATGTGACTAGACACCATAATGGTGTTGCATCCGTTGAGTAACAAACCGCTCCAAAATTCACTGGCTAGAAAATGAACATTTATCATTGCCCAGATGGGCAGTTTAGCTGACCTAGGACATACATAGCTGACTTCTGGGCTTGCTCACACGTCTGCAGTCAGGTGGCAGGTGGGCTAGGGGTGGCTAACCTAGGACAGCCTCAGTCACAGGTCTGATAGCTGTCTAGCTGTCTAGCATCTGGGATGACCGCAGTAACTGGGCCATGTAGTTTCCCATCATCCACAACTAGCCCAGGTCTATTTTTCAAGATGTTTCCCAAAAAAGAGCAAAAGCATTCAAGCAAGTGAGACTTCAGCCACTTGTATTAGTCAAGCCAGTCATGGGACCAGCCCCACTTCAAGGGGTATGGAAATGGATTCCACCTCTCAGTAAAAGGAACTGCAAATTTTCCTGATAAATAGTATAGATACAGGAAGGGGTGAAAAACTGTGGCCATTTTTGCAATCTACTACAGGAGTAGAATCTGGGAAACAGTAGTTGCTCAAAAAATAATGAGCTCCAGACAATCAGACACTTCTTCTTCTCCATTCACTGCTTTTTCTTCATTAGGAAATGAACATGGAATTTCACGTTGTAAAAAAGAAAACAAGAGTCTAGGAAAACAAAAGCTGGAAGAACTGTGTTTCCCTTGTTATCAACAAGCTGTGTCCTCTTTAACCAATCACTTTTCTCCTTTGAGTCTCTGATTTTTCATCCTGAAAAGAAGTATAATAGAATATTTAATCTTAAGGCATGCCTTGGAGGTCTTATATTCAAATAAGATTATTCCCTATAGACCTTTCCAGTTAGTCACTTACCTAAAGCATTTTATGTGATATGTATTCTCTAGCACATGGAATCATGCCTTATCCATAGTAGCATGGAAAAAAATACCTGGATCAATTGATCCTATTTTTTCTCCACCACGAAGATTCTGTAATTGAAACAACTAGGCCTCTTAAAAGCAATCCTGATTAGGAGACTTGGTGGGTATGATCTTCCTCTGTATCTTTCCAAAATGGGTCCACACACGCAGGACAAGAATGTCTCTATTCTCGCAGCCCAGAAGGATGTTGGATGAGCTCCCACAAAGGGGTAGCACATTTCGACCTTGTTCTGTTCTCGTTAGCTAAGACATGCTCCTTCTAACCTGGATGTGTCTCCATTTCATTTCCTCTGACTAGTGAAAAACACTCTTGCAGGCAAGCGACACAATGTCCAAAATGTAATTATAAAACTAAATTTGCAAATTAAAGAGGGGTGTGAGAAATACAATCTTCTCAGTTTAAAGTATCAGTATTTGCTATAAGATATTTGTCCAAATAGGCACTATGCATACCTATCCTTCATAAAATCATAAAATTCTTCATATTGGCTCCATAATTTACTAAAGCCTTACATTCTCTAATCCTCACTACTATAACTGATATGTAGCATGTGCTCATTAAATACGTTATGAAATTAAGTATATTTGCAGGCGGGGGGAGAAATTTACTTAGTATATTAAGGTTGTATTTGCATGTTGCCAAAACATCTAGTTGAAAAATGAAAACACCAGTCTTTTTGATGCCAAATTATGCCACACATTCAGACATCTGGGAGACATTTGGAGCATTTTTCTTTCCCCATGAATGTTTCAGTGTCCTGTAGAGGCAAGCTTCAGGAAATGGCTGTGGGTGTTTGAGGTGAAGGGAGTGGGCAATGTGGGAGGTAGGTTGCTGAAAGTGACTTCTGGAAGGGGGTGTGATGGTAGAGCCAAACTGAAAATTGGTTCACTCCTCTATGCTGATGGTCATGTAAATTTGTTCTAGGTTTGTTTTTGTTTTTTTTTTTTTTTCCTTTTTTCATAACAAGGCTATTAATAACAAAGAGTCCATTTCCCTTTAGTCGACAATCTCACACCAATAACTCCACGGGACGTAAAGTGGAATTATACTCATCTGCTACAAACAAAAGCATGAGGGACTTGAAACCATGTGGAAAAATATTTATAATACATGGCCAACTAGACAAACACAGAAGATAAAATATCCTAGACACTAACAATACAAGTAACTAATGTGCAGGCGAGTAATGAGTGGCATCTTGTATGAATAAGCTCTGTCCGCTCATGACTCCACCCTGCATTACCCACAGGTCCTGACCTCTCTCCACTGACCACTCTCCATGGAGCAGCATTGCAGCTCCATGGGTGGGCAGTGTTTTCTGGTTCATGTATCACTCCTTTAAAACCAAGATATTTATTAATTCATTTATTCAATATTGATCATGAGCTTGCTCTGAGCCAAGCACCAGCTCATCATGCCTGTCTTTGAAGGGCTCTCACAGCTTAATGGGGTAGGGAGACATGTCAATAAAAATTGTTTTAATATAAATTTAGTATAAAAAATAATTTAACAAGATGTCACAGGCCTTTTCAGCAGTCTTGGGTGGCCTGCAACATGTGTAGTGGCCAACTCTAAACTCCCTAAGGCAGTCAAGGCGGCAGGGAACATCTAAAATGACAGGGGAGCAAAGCACTATAGATATGGGATTCCTTGTTTCCTAAGGAATGGACTTTTTGGCTATATACTTCCTGAAAAGGATTCCTTGACACTCAAAACCACCAAAGCAAGAAACATTTTTCAAAAGCATGCATCTTTTGACATGCATATCTTTAAAATTATAAATCCAAAATCCAGAAAGCTAATTCCACTCTCCCCCTAAACCCATATCTGAATCTTCTGGGTACTTTCATGGTCACATCCCAAATCAATCAATTTTTTTTTTCCTTAGTGTATAATTTATATAAGAAAACTCGACTGGTATGCTTGTTCATTTTTCCAAATTAAATGGTTTATGTCTTCCTAATTAATGCAAAAATTATTGTATTAATTATATTGTTTTCTCAATATACTAAAAAATTATCAGAACACATTGCCCCATCCTGGCATCCATCCTCTCATTGTTCACTGCCAACTGAAAGTTATTGAGGATTCAGAAACCCAAGATTTATACTTGGATTTATACTACTGCCTACTGCCTACTACATTTGGAGATTCCAAGGTCCCCATAGGTGAAGATGGGGGGAATTAATGAGAATTAGCTCTACAATTCCATCAGGTATAGAAGTTATGCATAAACATTAGATTCCCATCATCTACCAGTTCCCCAGATGTCACTGATAATTGAGCTTTATTCCTAAATGTTAAAGAGTCATGACCAACCAATTCAAAGTGTTCAAGATTCAAGGAAAATCCCTCAGTGAAGACCCTCCTCCCCTCCTCCTTATTTTTAAAAAATGCTTCTATATAAGCTAGGTCTGTTTAAATTGATTATCAAAGTCTCCCAAAATGGGTTATCTTGAAGAGTGTGTGGAAGGAGCTAGGGCAGTTGGGGGGAGGGGGGACAATACTCTTATGTGGCTGAATTTACATGAGCTTCAATTTTATTCATTACTAGTTGTCCTAGGCTAACTCCTTCTCCCTTCCTCATATTTGCCTGGCTAAGTCAATGGCCCTCAGAAGATAGGGCCCAGGCAATCATCTATATCTGTCATCTCCCAAGTTGACTTGGATGGTAACTAAATGATACTGTTTTTTGTTCAAGTGGTAGGGTTTTTTTTTTCCCCATTTAAGCCATGGTAGAAAAATTATGTGACAAGAGTATAGCTGTTTGAGGAATGAAATGTCATTTAAGACAAAAAGAAGGTAAAAAGAACTTGTGAGTAATCAATACATTATGGGTTGGAAAAATATTAGCCCATCTCAAAGGGAAAAACAAAATAGTATTGAAAAAACTAGAATTTTCCATAACTTCAATTGCACTTCATTTTCTAAATGTGTGTTCTTTTAAATGATTAAGGTCTTTAACAATCCATAATAAAAGCAAGGAGTAAGAGAAAATAAATCTTTCCATATTCAAAATTTGCAATATTGAAACTAGCCAACAAAAACACAGGGCCACTTGGAACGAGCTCTTGGCCATAATTAAATTAGAATGTGTTTAAATTCTTAATGGCATGGTATTTTACACTGAGTTTGAAATATATACCTAAACACTCCAGCCATCATGAGTTATTAATATAAAGTGCCCAATAACTGGAGAAGTATTGCAGCATATTATCACTCCTCCCTGGCTAATGAAACCAATCATCCTCTCCAGCGTTTTACCCACACAAACCAGAATCACTCTCCGTGTAGCTTGAAAGGTTTCAGAAAGCATCGAAGCAGCTAAAAGGCAGCCTTTTTGCTTGATGAAACAACGCTGAAATAAACATTACGTGGTTTTTCCTGATATGTGTATGTGTTTTCCTTTTAAGCTTTCTACCTGTCAGTTTCTCTGCATGGAATAAAAATCCATTCAGATCCCAAAAGACACAACAGCATGACCACAGTTTACTAACCATTATCTGGAAACCTCTATACAACAGGAAGACCAGTGTAGGAAGCTAAATCTGCCTGTTCAGTAATTGAGCTTATTTTGATAATGATTTGCTGAAATAGATCTATTAAATAGCCCTCGGTAATAGGTTATGGAAGTCTGCTGAATTCAAACTGGTAAGAAATAGTACAGGCATCAAGCAAGTGTACAATCAAAATTTTAATTAAAATTAGGGCTGGCTAAACCCTTTAACTAGCCCGATTCATGGGCCCGCACCGGGGCTCAGGGCTTTGGCAAGAACTGCGGTCTCTCCTCTCTAGACTTTTTGGCCTAGACCCAGGGCAGTTATGCCAAATGTGTTTCAGTGTGCTCTACCCATTGGACTAATGATCCTCCCCATCATTAGGCCTGGCCCTGTAAAGCAATCTTCATAAAAATAGGTGCCAGAGAGTGACAGAGTCAGAATGGACATAATATTGCCAATACTGTAAGAATGGGGGATTGCTAGCAGCTTTCTCACCATGGGAAAAAGGTGAGTTGATCTTAGACTCCTCTTACAAGCCTGTAAACTAGTAGAGAAGAAATGACATTATCTAAGGAGAATTTAGGATCCAGGATGGAATTTCATGCCAAATAAACATTTTGTGATAATAAGTAAGAACCTCTTCTGATTGATCAAGGACTTGGTAATGACCAAACGCAGACCATGGCTAGATTTCATCCAAGGCTCCCTCAGGAAGCCCAAAGCCTGACAGAAGTGAGGGAAAGCAGAAGCCGGGGGTGGGGGGTGGCACAGGGAGTCAGGAGATGGGATGAGCCATGTACAGAGAGTCCCCCAGAAGGACGGTTGGCTACCAGATCTTAGGAATGAGCATAGAGCTAAAAGTGCAAGGCAAAACTGAGAAATCAAAAGCTAGATGGTAACGAACAGAGGAGATATGGAGAAGCTAAATAAAGAGTGGAAATGAGCAAGTCCAAGGCAACTGTTGACATTGGAGCTGCAGGTTTACTTCTCATTTTCATTGGGTGTTGGTGACTCAGGCTTCGTTAAGTCAGGCTCCTTTAAAGGTACAGGGATAGGTGGAAGATTTATGTCAAGTTTTGAAGGGTTCCTATAACAATAAAAGTAACAACCATTACTGCTACCTACTGAGCATTACTCTATACTAGATATCATTTTAGGAGGTTTTATTTATATTAGAATATTAATAACACTAGTAATAATACCATTAATTGAACATTTATATGTGTCCAGAACTCTGTCAAATGCTCCAAACACATCCTTTTTATTTAATCATGCAACATCTCTGCAATTGGTCTTGCCATTGGTTTATTATTTTTATGTTGAAGATAAGGAAACTGAGGCTCAGAGAAGTTAAGGAACTTGTCCAAGTTCACATAGGTCAAAGTAGCAGAGCCACCATTTTTTAATTTAAATTCAATTAATTAGCATATAATATATTGCTGGTTTCAGAGGTAGAGGTCAGTGACTCATTAGTCTTATACAACACCCAGTGCTCATTATATCATGTGCCCTCCTTAATGTTCATCACCCAGTTACCCCTTCCCCAACCCCTCTCCCCTCCAGAGCCAGTATTTGAACAGAGTTTTTGTCTGAATATAAAACCCAGGTTGTTACTCAAGGTTGAGTGACAGTGCTGAAACAGGAACAGAAAGACTGATAGGTATGATATGGAATGTGTCCATGACAACCTATTAAGCTCAACAGTTTTGAGGTTATAAAGGCATTTACCCTTACAACCATTCATTGTTCCAAGTGACCCATTAATAGAATAACTACTTGGACACTTGGGATTGCACATGATGATCATGCACAAGAATAAGAAAGAGGAGGAAGAAGAAACGATGATGGCATGACTATGATGATGAAGATTATGGTGACACCAGTGACTACAGAAGCTAAAACCAACCTCATGTTGAGACAGAACACGGTCACCTATGGGGCATACTTTAAGTGGTACCAAAAAAGCCTTCCCACCTATTTCTACTTAATAATAAGTAAAATCTCTCCAAAGAAGACATAGAACTTTCTTTCCATGGTTAGAGACAAAGTTTAAATATAGCCCTAAGAGAGGCAACGGTGTCCTAAATTTACTTGAGGTTGTATTAACATACCAAAAACCACCTCTAAGAAGTGCTTTTGATAAATATATAGTGATAGAAAGGATAAGGAAGTGGGGTAGAAGTAGAATGATCTAAGGTAAAGGAAGGAAATAGTCATTCAGCTCACAAGAGTAATTCTATGACTCAAGCATTTAAGAGTTGTTACCATTTTCAAGGATGGAAACTGAGGCTCAGAGAGGTCAAAAAATTAATAGTGGTCCAGACAATGTCTGAGTCCAAAACGAGTTTTCTTTCTGCTGAGCCTAGCATGGACCCAGGGACTTCATAAGTAAACAGATGAAACTCTCTGATGGAATGACAAGACCACATAATCTATGGATCTTCCCAATACCACAGGACTTGGACCAACACCAAGGTCCAAAAAGAACTCTCTGGGTGCAGATTTTTATTCCTGAAGCTGCAAATAGCCAGTCCTAGTTCTGATCATGATAATTCACATAAGGGACAGAAGGCTTTTTCATGGGTTGAGACACATAGACTCATAAATGTGCATGTTGGTCTCAAAGTTTTATAACTAGCTCAGCCAAATTTACATGAGACACTTTAATATCAAAATGTCAGTTGAAATCCATATAGTGATAAATCTCCCTCCCCAGCCAAGTGCTACCTGTGAGTGAGCATGTAGTCACAGGCCTAGGCAGCGCCCATGGGAAGATTAGTGAGGTTTCTCTATCCTTCACCAACCTGGCCACTTCTCTCATTGACTCCTTCTTCCCCACAACTTCCACTTTTCATGGGCTCAAGCTGTGTCCCGGGAGAGAAGTGCTAATCCCTCTCAAACAACTTGTGCCTTAGTCCTTCAACTGAAATCCCTTCGGTTGAAGAAGTGATGCCTCCAACCATCACAGCTACAAAACGTGCCTGGAAGTTGACTCTCACGATGAGATAGTGCAAAAAAGGCGGGGAAAGCACATAACTACAAAATACAGAGTAGGAACAATAGCTCATGTTTGGTTTCATTCCATTTTTCCCCCAAATTTACCTTAGTAGAAAGAAGTTAAAATATTACTCTTAAAGAGAAAGGGCACAAATCACATGAATATTAACAAGAGGTAAAGCAGGTGGTCTAACAAAGGCTTGGTGAATGTGCTATACAATCCTTTGAGGAGGTATTTAAGTCATCACAGTTGGCACTAATTATAAAAGGAAACCATGTCTTTTTCTTCTTAAGACTTAGGAGAAATGCAACCATTTCAGCACATGCCAGAAATAAGTTAACTAGATCCTGACTTTCATTACCATGCCTGATTCCCCAAACACAGATTTTGTCTTAGAAACTGTTATGAGCTCAATTGTGTTCCCTCCAAAGTTTATACATGTTGAAGTCTTAGCCCCCAGTACCTCAGAATGGGACTGTATTTCAACATATGGTCTTTAAAGAGGCAAATAAGTTAAAATGAGGTCATTAGGGTGGGCTCTAGTCCAATACAACTGGTGTCATATTATAATGTCATATAAGAAGAAGGGATTAGGACACAGAAATGCAGGGAGGGAAGACCATGTGAAGAAATTTGGAGAAGACGGCCATCTATAAGACAAGGAGAGAGGCCTCCAATGAAAGCAATCCTACTGACACTTTGATCTCAGATTTCAAGCTTCCAGAATTGTGAGAAAGTATATTTCTATTGTTTAAGCCACCTCATCTGTGGTACTTTGCTATGGCAGCTCCAGCAAACTAATACAGAATCCAAAACTGTAGATGTTTGGCAGGGATAAATCTAGGACAGTTCAGCTGAAATAAATCTGCAAACACACTTGTTTGCTTCCCATGATCATTTCCATTCAACTCTCAAAACTAGTGAAAGACAGAGAACACCATCCTAGAACTGGGTGAAATAACATCTCTTTCAAAGTCCTCAGACCCCAGGGACAAGATGTAGTTAGATGGATAAAGAGCTCATGTTGTCTTCCCTAGTACCTAATAAATTCTACCAGTCATAATTAAATAAAGAGTCTTTCTCCCCTGACTACTTCAACAGCCTCCTTAGGGTTAACCCACCGCTCCAACCCTACCCCATTCAATCCATTCTCAGAGCAGTAAAGCGATCTTCTCAACATTTAGAAATTCTCTGGCTTAAAAGCCTCCAGTGTTTTTGCATTGTATCTGGAATAAAATCCAAACTCCTTAGCATGGCCGAGAGAGCCTTCCAGGATCCAGACCAATGCTGTCTCTCCAACTCAAGCCTAAGGCACTTTCCGCCTTGCACACACACCTCCCAGCACTTTCTGCTCTTTGAACATGCTAAGCCCTTTCCTGCTCCAGGAATAGCATGTCTTGACTGTGACTACCTCAAGGTGACATTCTCCCAACCACCCTCCTAAAATACCTGTCATTCTCCATCCCACCCATGCTTCATTTCTCCATGGCAAGTATTATATTTCACACATATTTCACTCACCCTTCTGTAAGTACTTCCTTTTTCTCTAACCTTGAGGTCAAGGACTCTGCTTGGTTTGTCACTATTATAGTTCCATGGCTGAATGAATGAATGAATTAATTAATTAATTAACAGATAAAAAACACAGGGCAGGAGGAAACCACTTTGTAAATTCTAAGGCGTTATATACATACAAAGTGTAATTAGTGATGTGAAGTCTTAATAAAGCAGAACCTGTGTCTCCTTTTCTTCCCAAACATCATTCCTTTAGTAAAAGGTAAGCTAATTGATTAATTTAGTCATCATTTCTTGAAAATGATGTGATGAATGAACTATCATATCCAAGAACTTATGATTTATAGCAATGTATGGGTTCTAAAATAGCTTCATGTATTTTATCTCATGTAATATTTCCAACATCCTTGTGAGTATGCATTCTTACTCCCACTCTACAAAAGGGGAAACTGAGGCTGAGGTGCTAAGTAAACTGTTCAAGTCTATACAAATAATAAGTGATAGAACCGAGACTCCCACTATCCCATTGTCATCATCAATCTCAATTAGATTGCTTAGTAATTATCCCTCCTAGGCCAATGGTGACAAATGACAGGCAAGGGTAAGACCCATGCTCATGTAAAAAGAGATTGTCTTGTAAGTTTGTTTGGCAGCAAGGAAAAGACTTTTCTTAGAATGAGCTTTTTTGAGCCACTAAGGGAAGATTTCCCTTTGTATTCTATTTTTCCTTTTATATGTAAGTCCTAGAACCTGAGTATATTTTGCTAGTACAGTCTAAAGTAGTCCTGTCTTCATTCTATTTCGAGAAAACTTTCTCCAGAAATTATTTTGTTATTTATAATATAGTATTATACTGTTGACAGATGAAAAATTATATTACTATATCTTCTAGGGTTAGCTTTCTCATATACTAAATTAGGTAACTTTTTTTCAGAGGAAAATTTAGTTCTGTGAATATTTTACTCATTAAACATATTTATTTAATGCTGTTATTATCAACCCAACATTTATAACAGATTATATTCTCTCTTATGATGACATTTACAGAATAATTTTGCTAAGAAAATAGATTAAAATAGGTCAAAGTTGAAAGACAAATGGCAGGACATGAGAAAAGTATTTATAACTCATATAATGGTCAGAGTTAACATCTCTAGTATAAAAAATGTCCACGTGACTAGGAAAAATAATTCATATAAAAATGAGCCCAAGAAATATGTATATGAGTTCACAGAATACATAAAATTATCCAGCTAATAAATAATAACAACAAAGGTACAACATCATTAACACTTTAATGCACACTAAAGCGGTATTTACCAAAAATATGGGTAGAAACTTTTAAAGCTAAGGACATTTATGTAAGCAAAAACATTGTGAGGTGTCAATTATTACATTTAAGAGAGTAAGTTGACAATATCCATTTAAATTTAAAATGTGTGCTGATGACTTCCCTTTCTAGGACTATATCTTCTTGAAATACTAGCATAATTATATGTCAGCATAATACACTTATATTTAAATAATTTTTCATGCAGTCCAACACATAAATGTCACTTGCACCCATGTTTTTGACATTAGATCCCTGGCCATACTGGACACAAGTTTTCGTTTGGAAACTTTGCTCAAAAGTCTCAGTAATAACCTCTTACTGATTGGGATTGAAAAGATACTCTAACTGACAAAGCCTTAAGAAAATTCAAAGAAGTTGTTATCATGTTCTTCAGGAATGCTGTCTTCTCCTTAAAACAGTATAATGGGGAAAAAAAATTTTGGAATCAGTCATACGTGAGTTTTACTTCCTGTTCTGATGCCTGCTAGCTAGGTGACTTTAACTTTCTAAGCCTCAATTTCCATATCCATAAGATGCCTATAAGAAACTGATATCTTGGGGCACCTGGGTGGCTCAGTCTGTTAAGCATCTGCCTTCAGCTCAGGTCATGATCCCAGGGTCCTGGGATGGAGCCCTGCATCAGGCTCTTTGCTCAGCCAGGAGTCTGCTTCTCCTTCTCCCTCTGCTATTGCCCCTGCTTGTGCTCTCCCCCTCTCTCAAATAAATAAATAAAATATTTAAAAAGAAAAAACAAAAGAAACTAATATCTTAAAAAAAAAAAAAAAAAAACGCTCAGATCTCAGTTGGTTGCTGGTTGGAATAAATAAATAATAACTGTATATCACCCAGCAAAATTCATGGCACCTACTACACACTCAACAAATACTAGTCCCCTCTGTTCCTACAATCTATAGGTCATGGAGCTGTGCAGAAAAGAAGGGAAAGCTGGACGCAGACAACTCTTTACTGTTCTGGGATTCATTACTAATTCGTCTTCTTGTATTTGCTCAGACCTGTTGTGAGAGACACGGTGCTTGGTTCTATAGGTGCAAAGATACAATGAGCAAATCCTGTCATCCAAACTGGGACAAAGGAATTCCTCATAATTCCTATAGAGAGAAAAACTGGTTCTCTTTTTTAGCAAGGATGATAACTGAAAATGGCCTAATTGATGAGAAGAAGAATACTGAGAGTTTAATATGTGCCAGGCTCTATTCTCTTCACCTTATGTGGATTACCCCCATTTCATCCTTTCACACCATAGTGTGGGTTTTAATATTGTAGGTCTTACTGGTCAATGAGGAAGAAATTTGCCATTTCAGGACACCGAACTGATTTGATATGATTGACATGGATTAGGCCCCAGTTCAGAGCAAGCAACGCTAAAATGCGCTCCCCTGGATCTGTAAAGACGGATACAAATCAGTATGATTCAGGAGGAATACTTGATCAAAAAATAAAAAATAAAAACTATTACTCGGTCAAAGCCCAGGATTTGAACACGTCATCATAAAGTGAATGACATCTGACACATCAGAGTCTGCCCCACAGGGCAGCCAAGTCAAAATCTCCATGGAAGAGCACATGCGTTTCATGGATCCATTTCATGGATCACGGACCACTATCCTGGTCCAGAATCTGTTCATTCAATAAATCTTTGTGATTTTAACTCCTATGTTCCAGGTACAATTCTGGACACTGAGAATACAGCAGTGAACGGACAAAAACATATCTGCATGGATTTGGAGACACTCAACAAACGAGTACAATATACACTTCCAGTGAAGAAAAGTGATATGCAAAAAAATAAAACAGAAGCAGGAAATTAGGAACTCCGACTTCGGGGGAGGATGTTAATCTGTTACCCAGAACCTCAGTAAATTGGGAATTTCACTCTGAATCTCCAGGCGAGTAAATGCACCAAAGCATTCGGCCAAGGGGAAAATAAACAGTAAAGGGGTAAAGATAATGAAGAAACAAACTATATTGCCATTTTTATGCCAGGTTTTGGTGTAAGGATCCTGATTAGTACTGTAAACAAATTAATATTGCATGAGTGTTATCTGCCTTCTAAAGTGTTTAAAATATTTACAAGAATACGATAAATTAAACTTATAATTTTAATTAAATGTTTAGAAATCTTTGATTTAACCAGTAATCACTGTTTACATGTTTTCAAAAATGTTATTGGTTAAATTCATGATTTTTTATTCATTTGTCGTATAAACGGTACATAGAGAAATCTATAGCTTTTAAAATCTTTTAAATACTCACTCACAGATAAATTCATAAGATTAATAAAATGGGCATTAAAAAGGGGAAAAGGGAACTGAGTATTTCTCTCTATGAACAAAAGTCCTTCAAAGACATTACACTTGAGAAAACTGAGCCTCCAGAGAAGTTAAGTAACTTACCCTTGTTCAGAGTCCCACGGTTCGTGAATAACAAAACCACCACGGATTTGAATATGACCATGCCATTAACAGTCTCCCAAAAATAATATTAAATGTATAAAATGTGTAGCATAGAACCTGGCACACAGTGGGCAATTGATATTTCTCTCCTACTGATCCCAGCTTATATCAAACTGTATTCAGGGAAATCCAAGACTATGCAAAGTGCACACGCATACGCGTATGCATGCGCACACCATTCAAACAGCATGAGGGAGTCAAGAAAGAGTCTCCATCTCTTCCCTTCCCTCCTAGCTCTTACCAGCTCAGACCTGTCAGAATACAAGCTCTCACCCGATGCCGTGTGGTCATTTCACCCATTAAAATGGTCTGAGTGGGCAGCTCATCAATGGTTTGGTGATTGTGGTTAGACAGTTGTAAAGACAGTCCTTCAAGGGACCATGCCTCCCTCTATTCATAATCGGAAGTGATAACCTGGACTGTCCCCCAGACTAACTCACAGCTAACAGAATAAGGAGAACTGATCCACAGGACATTGAAAGGCAAATTAGAAAAAGCCTTACAACCTCTGCCCTGGTCTCCTGGAGCACTTGCTCTGGCGGTAAACCAACCAGATCAGAAGTCAGACTACTGTGAGACCCCTGTGCTGTGAAGACCCAGGCTAGCCATGGATGGAGGTTGCTGGAGGGAGAGATGCCCCAACGGCCCCCACCAAGTGTTCCAGCCTGAGAGCTGGCAGTGTGGGTGGTGGTACCAGGTGCTTCCAGCTCAGCCACCATCTGACTACAAACACATGAAGATCCCCAACAAGGAAAATCATCCACCTGAACCCATCAAGCCCCAGAACTGTGAGATCATGATACATTGTTGTTGTGTTTTGGACTGTTTTGGACTGTGTTTTGGACTGTTTTGTTTTGTTTTAAACTGCAGTGAATAAACACCTTGCAAGCACTCCATTTGGCGTTTTTTCAATTTTTTTTTTTTTTTGGTTAATAGACACTGTGTTTTCCTAGATATTAACTACCCATCCATAAAAATGTCCAGTCAGCATGTTCTTTTTCTCCTCTATCTATATTCAGAATAGTAAAAACATATACTTTATCTAACATTTCAAAATTACCACCTATCATGACACCCAGACAGAGAATATTTTCTTTCTCCTTTTCCAGGAAACGGTTGAAAATGAACTTAATAATGAACATTTTCCAAACAACATTCTACTCCAGAACTCGTGGGAGTTATAAAATAACCCAAAACTAAGAAGGTGAAATGGCACACCCTTTAAATTCTTTATATCTTGAAGTCTTTGATTTAAATCATTATTTTAAAAAAAAATAAAATTACACAGTGCCCTTAATAAAGCATTATTATTTCAGGAAAAAGGATAAAACTTTCCAAATGCAAATGTTTAGCTGGGGTAGAGTCTTAAAAGATTCCAAGACATTAGTAAGGAGATAGATTGCTTTGCTATTACAAGTCTAGGTTACAATATCACTGGAACCAAATTCCCGTCAGATTAGTCTTTACTCAAAATGAATGTTTGTAATTATGAAATGAAATAAGTTTTAATTTGAATTGCCTAAAAAGGGGAAACCAAATATTGTGTAATTACAGGAGAAGAAATTTGAGATGGAAAACAAGATAGTGTTATTTACAAGTAAAAAGGCTTTTATGGGATTATGGGGCTTTAATGTGCATATTTGTAGGATTTGGGGTGGCAGAATTTGGAACTAAAATATTTTTCATCAGCATTTATTTACAGTCTGCATGCAAGAAATGGAATCCCAGACACATCTGATATTGGGCTTATTTAAACCTTTTATATCCTTACTAAATCTGAAAAGACTCAAATGTTAGCCACACATAATGGAAGTAATCGTGGAGTGTGTGATAAAATAAGTATTTGAAAACCACATGCAACTTTTAGGCTCAAATCCAGAACTATAAAATCCACCTAGAGACATAATAAGCCTGACTCTCCTTGGAGGAGGAAAAGCAGTGAGGAGGAAAGCATGCCTCCCTGCACAGTTCATGGCACCTGAATGCCGCCCACAAGTGGCTTGTAACTGCTTTACGCAAAGGTGCCCATGGTACCATTTTGCTTCTCTCTGTATAAGGCAGCTCTTTCTTATCCTCTACAAAACTGGGACTTCAGAGAATTTTGGTCTTTATCTTACATTTCTCCTGTCCCTTTCTGAGGCCTCATTTCCTCCACCCCCAGACTAGGACTCTAGGACCCAGGTCTGCCCCAGTTATTCCCCCACAGCCTACATCACCCCACTTGGGTAGCCCCAAACCTTTCTCAACTTTTTTGGGGAGAAAGACTTTAAACTGAGGATCTCCTTCCTCTGGCAGGGACAAACTAATTTACACTAACCTACCTTTCCCAGAAATACGGCCTCCTTAAAAGGTGTGGCAAAGATAGTTCACAGTGTGTCAGATGTTTTTGTCCCTCTTTCTATTTTGCACTAATGTGAATGGGAAATGGCTGCCCTGACAGGCATTCCATTTCCCAGACTCCTTTGTGGTCAGGTACGGCCATGTGAGTGAGTGCTGGCCAATGAAATAGAGACAGAAGTGCTATGTTTAAGTCTGGCTCGTGAACGTCTCCCAAAGAGCTCTTTGCCATGTTCTCTTCCGCATTCAGCTGGCCGGAAAGGGCAGGGTGGTGAATCCAGGGGTGATCACCCTGGACAGGAGGGTGACTTGGCAAGCCTCCAAAAATCTGGGTAGCTGAATAGAAGATGGTCACCCTGAGTACATATTTGCCCTCCAAATGTGATTAAAGAGCAAGTAATACACATGTTGGGTCTCTCTCTTTTTAACTGCAGTTAGCCTATCCTAAACACTACTTAGTCCAAAGAAATCATTCTCCAATGAGAGAGAGACAACATTGGGCAGAGTTGGGAGGGTGAAGGAAATTTCCCAATTCCCTGCAAATTGCCTTGCTTCAAAGTTACCTACACATAGAATTGTTTCAGTTGACCTCTGGTAAGGATTTGCCATTAATCAGTCACTGGTAGCTCTGCCCTCTGGCTGCCTTCCTGCCAAAGACCTTCTGCAACCTAGTTTGGTAACATTGGTACTCAGTAATCATTACTGAGCCTTAGATACTTTCAACAAGCTTTCCCAGCTTATCAATTTAGAAATTCACTGATAAATGAAAATCTCCTGTGTCATGGTTTCATTATTTGTTCATTCACTCATTGATTCAAATACTTACTCAATACCCCAAATATCAAGTATCCTGTTAGGCATGACTGAACACAGACAGCTTTCTGTCCATTGGTGTTAATAAGTAAGGGAATGGTCTTGGGTACAGATAGGAATTGTAAGATGATAATCTAGGTACCTGGATAATTATCATCATAGCTAAATTTATTGAACCCGTATCATATGTCAACACCCCACTCAGTACTTGACATTGTTTATTTTACGTAATCATCCCAACCCTATCCTCATTTTACAGATACAGAAACCAAGGCTCAGAGACATTAAGCAACATGCTGAATTTACACAAATAACTACTATCAAGGTGGTGATTTAAACCAAATTCTGTCTGACTCCAAAATCATTTACTAAGTGTGTGACTTTGGGCAAATTAGTTAAACACCATAATTCTCCTTCTCTAATCTGAAATACCATCTCAGTCCCAAAGAAGTAATTTGTACTAAGAGTTAAAATCCAGGACAGAGATGTTTACACTGTCACTGCCCAAAGTATACTTTATAAATACTATGTGTAAAAATCTGGCCTCTTCAACAATTTTCTTGCTTCTGAAATGTCAGTGGAGGGAAGAGGAAGCTTAAATAAATATTTACAGTATTCATATTATGAAAGAATTTTCCAGCTGGTGTGTCTTGAAATGTTGATTGCCTTCACACAAACAGACCCTCCAGGGAAAACGTCGCAGACTTCATCTTCACGAGTTATGAAGTTGTGATAAGGTGACCAACAATTATCACATGACACAAGGGACTCCTGTTCCGGATGCCTACGTGGGTGTGACTGTGAGTTCTGAAAGAGGCCAGAGGAGAGCCTTCCCGCCTAATTTTCTGGGCTGTGAGATGTACCACATCCAAGCCCACTCCAAGACTGGCTTTGCTGCCAAAAGCACACTCGATCAAATCCCTGCACTCCAGGGGCTTATTCAGGCTCAGCCACAGACTGAGAGCTGACCAACCCCTGGAGAACTGAGAAATACACATTTGGAAGACACTTGGAGTCTGTGCTGAGAAAGAAGCCGACAGGAGCCCTGTGGATTGAAGACTGAGGTGCACTTGGAGATCTTCATTTCCTGGGATGCATCAGTGTTATGTGGAGCTTAATTATGGCTAACCCTGGGTGGTAGGTATAATTATTATTCACATTTCGAGTCAAGGAAACTGAGGTTTAGAGAGGTCTAGGTACTTGCCTAGGGTCACACAGTGGGAAGTAGTGAAGGAAAGATTTGAACTCAGGTGTCTGACTCTAAAAGTCTCACTCTTGACAACTTTCAACCCAGCTCAAATGAAGAAGAAAAAAACAAAACCAAAAAATAAATTCTTTTTCATGAATACAATCCACGTTCCTTGGAATACAGTCCATGTTCCTCCACCCCAGTGGATGTCATAGGATCATTTTACGAACTTGGTTCTTGTTCAGTTATACTCCTTTCTACACTCCTTCCAACCGTCTCTGGAAGCTGAAGCTGGCTTCCCCTCTCTGAGGAAATAGGAGTTTGAGGTGATCCTATGTGGGTGTCAGAATCTGAGTGTCCCCAGCTGACAACTAGGGTCGTGGGCATCAAGGAGTCACCCTGTCCTCCAGCCTAGGTTAGTCCTCTCTATCCTCAGCCAGCTACCTCTAGCTAGGAGCAAACATCCTCCTCCTATCACAGGGGAGTGACTACATTAGGTAAATTGAGGTTCAAGTAGATTTTGTCCAGGGAAAGGTAGGGGACTGGATGAGAATCTCTTTGTGGAGAATAGAAGTCAATAAGCCAGTGATCCCACTGATCCGAGTCCAGTCCGGCCTGACCAAGAGAGAATCAAATCTTAGGGTGGCTTAATCCAAGCATTCTCAGCTGGGAGAAATTTTGTTTGCAAGAGAACTCTTGGCAATGTCTGGAGACATTTTTGGTTGTCAGCACCTTGTTGGAAAAAGTATTACTGGTATGTAGTGAGTACAGGACAAGAATACTGCTAACCATCCCACAAAGCACAAGATAACCCCACAACAAAAATTATCCAACACCAAATGTCAATAGCACCAAAGCTGAGAAACTCTGGCCTATGCCAGTCACTCCCTGGAATGCTCTGGGTCTGGCAACGCTGAGTTCCATTTCCCCCTATACAACGAGGAGTTTTCATTGGCCCTTCAGACTTCTGTTTGCTAAAGGGATCAAAGCTTGGATACACAGTTATTCCCATGTGAGGGTCCATGGAGAATGAATCAGAGAGGACAAGAGAGAGAATTGATCTGGGATACTGAAGGTGCTAAGGAGCTTGGCCTTGGACAGACTGTCTTCTATATCCTCAACTCCCTCCTCCCTGTCTCAGCTAGCACCCCTTCCCCATCACCCTGACATTTCAGACCCCCAAAGCCTTGTGGTCATTCTTCCTTGCAAACCTATTTCTGGGAAAGGATCCAATGTTGATTCTTCCTAATGTAGAGTGAAAGTAAATTATCATGATCCTTCTCTCAGGAATATTGGCATTTTAAACCACATTGTCAACTGTGTAATGTGAGCCCCCTTTTTTTTTTCTTCCAGTTGAGGAAGCACAGTTAGCTTATATGATAGAGTATGAGGCAATGGCAAGTAGGTAGAGGAAACCTAGGATTCAGGGCTGGCCTGTAGCAGAGGGTCCTTATTGGTAACCTTGAAGTCACATCACGGAAGGCAACGGTAATGAGGATACTAATAACCCCCTATATTTACGGGGTACCTGCTCTGGATAGACACTGCTCTAATTGCTTTACCTCTATCAACTCATTTAATCTTTACAACACCCCATTGAGGTAGTTACTACCACGATCTTTATTTTATAAATGAGGAACTGAGACACAGAGCCCAAAAAAACTCACTCAAAGCCCATTAGCAACTGAAGGAGTAGGAGTCAAACTCAAACAGCTTGACTGTAGGGAAGAGTGTGGGCTCTTAGCCACCCCTGCTTCACGGCTTCTTGTGCTATAAAAAGAGCTTAAACCAGGAGGAATGGGCCCCACGCTACACTAGACACATGTGTGAGGCAAGTCAAACTACACTCAGGGTTATGGGTTCTTTCTTCACAAGAAGTTAATTTTGAACCTAGCAAACACTGAGTTCCCTGCAAAAACTGACCTTCAGTGATTTTTACAGTCCAGATATAAAATTTTGAAATAAGTAGATTTCATCATATCTTTGGTGCCATTTCTACTGAGGGACGTGGTTGGGTAGTAAAACATTCTCTTAAATAATCTAGCAATGAGAACTTCATCCTGTGGAATCCACATTGCCTTCCCCTAGCATTATACCCTTGCCCCAGAACTGGTTCAGCCAGCAGAGCAAAATCCCAATTCCTTTATTTCATTGATCTCTTTTAGTAAAAGGAGAGAAAGCAGAGTAAATACACATTAAACTGTGAATGGATGATGACTTCCAGAACCTTCTCTTATTCTGCAATGCCAAGCAAAGAACTATCAAGACAGTTGAAAAAGTGAAGATATTTGGGGTATGACAAATTTGGGTAGCACTCCTAAATCAGCAGGAAAGAATCTCTTTTCTCTCCAGGTCTAAAATTGTTTACACTGAACTGGTCCCATATTTCCTTTGCATGTCATTATATTTCACCAAGAGGTAGGCTCAAAGTCAGTGTTCAAAAAGTATCCCCTGGTTGACTAAGAAAATAATGCCTCTGTGTACCTCAAGTTTTATTTTAATGATTTAATCTCCATTAGAATAAAGTTAGAATTTGAATTTAGCTCTTGAAAAATACAACTTTACCACCTAACAATTCAGGGATTTATCAGGAGGTTCCTACATGCTCTGACCTGACATCTTCCTAGAGAAGCTGCTGACACATAACCAATATTTTTCTTCTCAAAGTACCAAAGCATTTATTAGGAATAAGAATCTCTGGCTCCACCCTAGTGCATTCTGAAATAGATTTTACATTTTGACAAGACCCTCAAATGGTTTGTTTGCATGTTGAAGTTTGAGAAAAATGGGAGGAGTTATTATTTATATTATATGATATTATATCATATTATGTCATATTATCTCAGCGAGTGGCTGGAGAACCTACACCTGGATGCATAAGGCTAACTAAAGAATTTTTCATTTAAATATTAAAGATATTTGCATTTTTGGAGTCAGTTTGGGCCTAGAGGCAAGAATTAAATACACACACACACAGAGGAATTATCTCAGTTCTATGGGATTTTGCAGTCTGGTGAAGGACAGATACATAAAAATACAGTACAACAAAGATGGCACTGTAATGACAGTAGATTCTAGAGAGACGGAAGGGTAGGAGAAATGACTGGGCTTACCTGGAGACTCACAGAAAGTTTGGGAATGGAAATAGAATAGTCAAGATCCTTTCAGTTTTCAGTTTCAAGACAGAAAACTAGTCCAAAGAGTGTCAAGCAAATGACATATGTTGCCTATCACCAGTAACAGAAGTCCAAACACTTCTGTCCACTTAATCATGGTACTAGAATTGCCAGGAAGACACAAGTCAGTCAAGCACTGGATGAACAAAGCTTCATCCACACAGAAAAGGGAAAGTGTGAGATCAGTTCCAAAGGTGGGCATCAGCCCCCCATGGCCAGCAGGTCCCTCCTGGCTGCAGATGCAGGGCAAATGGGCCTGTATGTACCCCTCTTGTGCTCCAGTGGAAGGACTCAGCCCCCTCCCCAAAGAGGATAGAAATAGTAGGGTTATCCAGGTGCCATATGACACACATGCTTAACCAGAACAAAAGAGCACACACTAAATCTGAAATAGGAAGAGTTATTTTGACACAAGGTGATAAGCCCAGCAGAGGCCACAAGGACTCTATCTCTTGGCAAGCCCAGCACAGGCCATAAGGACTCTATCTTTTAGCAAGAAAAGGTTTCAGACCCAAAACTCATTCTTATACAGCTGTATGGGGGTCAAAAGACTGCCTGCATGAATTCTCGACTCTACCTTTTCCAAAAAGAGGTTTAAACCAAAGAATATAAAAATGAAGAAGAAGAAAAAAAAAAAAAGAAAGAGAGAAAGAAAGAGAGAGAGAGAGAAAGAAAGAAAAAGAAAAAAAGAAAGAAAGAAAGAAGAAAGAAAGAAAAAGAAAGAAGAAAGAAAGAAAGAAAGAAAGAAAGAAAGAAAGAAAGAAAGAAAGAAAAGGAAAGAAATATATTGTTTTATGTAACTTAACAATCCAGGAGTTGTTGGCTTCAGGCATAGCTGTATCCAGGTGCTGAAATCTTGCTCTCAGGGACCCAATTTTCTCCATTTCTTGGGCTTTCCTCTGCTTTGGCTTTACTCTTGGACAAGTTCCCTTCAGATGTTTATCAAGGAAGTTCAAGCTTACATTAACTTTTTAGGATTCCCAGAAAAAATTATTTTACCAGTTAATATTAGAAACTTCCATTGGCCTGGCTTGGGTCATGTGATCATCTCTTCATCAGTTGCTGTGCCCAACAGATCTGGACTTGACTACTCATTCTACAACTAGTTTGCTTAGCATGTGTGAGCCTCAGTGTTCTCCTCAATGGCAAACAGTAATGCCCAGGTTGTAGTAGCATATGTAGTGAATGCTCACTGATAGGTAACTATGATTATTGTCATCATTTGTGGGTCTGTACTCCTAAAGAAGTTGACTTACTTATTCAATATGGGGAACTTCTATTTTTGTTTTCTAAGTGATCTACCTTGGTTACACTTTTGTGAAGCCCAACACCATAAACACCTATGTCTGCTCAGCATAAGTCCTGCAAAAGAAAGGCTTTTATCCACCAGCTAACCCAGTGTGAGTGATGAGAGCCACCGAAAGAACACCAAACAAGGCAATTTAGATTTTAGACAGACTTTAGACAAGAATTTAAAAAAAAAAAAAAAAAAGAATAAAAATGTAAAACCCTCACAGGGCTACAATGATTTAAAACATCATTTGTGGGGCACCTTGGTGGCTCAGTCAGTTAAGCATCCAACTGTTGTTTTCAGCTCAGGTCATGATCTTAGGGTCATGAGTTAGAGCCCTGCATGTAGCTCCACACTCAGAGTGGAATCCGCTCGGGATTCTCTCTCCCTCTCCCTTTTCCTCTCTCCCTGATAATGCTCACTCGCATTCTCGCTCTCCCTCTCAAATAAATAAATAAATCGTAAAAATAAATAAATAAATAAAATGTCATTTGTCTGTGATCACCACTGGCACCTTAGATTCTGATTTGGATCCTGATTCTACTCCATGGGAGGTTTACACAGAATTTTTCTGCTTCGGAGTCAGAATCTCGATTTCTATCACTCCCTCTAATTTCTGCCTTTGCTTTCAAGTCTGCATCACATCCCCTTGATGGGATTTCCACATGGGGCTTTTACTGCATAGGTATCCCCCAGAAAGTCCCTCCCTGGGCTCCATTGAATGAGGCCTAGGTAGAAGAAAGGCTGTAACATGATATGCTTTGGTCAGCTGGGGTAGCAGAATGGTGGACTCGGGCCTTGGAAATATAAATCAATTCAGAACACATCCTGTAAAAAGGAGGTAGCACAAGTGTCCAAGGGCACTTATCAACCCAGGTAGGACAGGGTTCAAGCCAGAGCCTCCACCCACAAAAGATCTGATGGCACATTGTCTTGTCTTGTCAGCAATAACCATCCATACGAACTTAAACCTCCCCCGTTATAGTCAGAAACACCTGTCAATGAACGATAATGTGTTTAAATTTAACCTATTATTTCTGAGCAACTGATGGAGTCTCAATGAATATTTTCAGGGACAGGTCAAGGAAAAACTGCTTATTTATGCTAACAAAAGGTTATCCACAGAATACACACAAATACTTTGTTAGAAAAACAGAGGAGCTACATGACAAATACAGCCAGTCTCCTGGAGCTAGATTTCCATTCTCAGAAAATACCTAAGAGGGGAAGCGGGAGAGGCAAAGAAAGAGGTGGGGGGTGGGGGAGTGGGAAGAGACAGTTCTCATCCACAGCATCACCTATTGTTTGAATCATTAGAACCTCTTTGCTCCTCCCAGGCTCCCATCCTTCCACTTTAAAGGAAAAGTGCTTTCTGTAGGATTAAAGTAACTTTCCTATTTAGCAGAAGAAAAACGGAAAAACAGGAGAAACACCAAATGCATAACAATGATGACCTTCAAACTGCTGAGCTTTGAGGTTTGGCCTTTGCTCTGTGCTTGTAGCAATCTCTCAATAACTGATTAAGGGATTAACCATCCAATTTGTTCAAAAGAACAACAAGATTTATATACTTATAAGGTCCTGGAAGACATATACCTGAATTAGCATAACAATAACCTACACCAGAAGAGTCAGACAGAAAAGTAATTCACATTTATAGCTTGAATTTTAAAACTAACTATAAAGTAGAAAATCCGTCTACCTTGCCACCCGCTCTAACAGGATTAAGGAGCACGTGTTGGTTTTATTTGTACTTCTTGAGCAAACAGGCCTAATTAGAAATGAAAATCGTGGATCAATCAAATGCAGGTTAATGACAGACAGATCTACACATGTTTTATCTGGGGGTCTTAAAGAGATACTATCTGATTCTAACAGGCATGAAAGGAGGTGAATTCCCAGCTGCCACAGAGCAGAGAGGACATTAAGCTCTACCAGTATTCCGAAGAAGGTGGGCAAGGCTGGGCTTGGAAGGGTGTCACTATGAACAGTGAGCTCACTCCAGGAGGTGAGTATTAGAAAAACAACAGAATCCCAGGCTTTCATTTTTAAATCTGGCCCCACCTCCACTGTGCAAAAAACTCTTTGCTCACAAAAGGAAGAGAATTAGATTCCCTATATCAGTACAAGGGAATCATGTCCTTTCAGGAAGGTCAGATGACTGGATTCAGGCATGGGAATTGGTGGATTGGCCCCAGAGGGTCTTTCTGAGCAAACAGATGCCCGCAGATGTGCCCCCTGGGAACAGGTGGTAGCTTCAGATAAGTAGACTTACCTGTCTGCCGAGTCTGAAAGTCCTCACACAGGGATGAAAGGACTAGGGAGAACCTGCTGCCACTGCTCCTGACCTGTCTCAAAATCCACCCTGTGATGACTGGCCTCTGGCTGCTGGTTCAAAACCCTAAGCAGGATTTTGTAAAGAAAGTGAGGAAAGAGAGGAATTAGGATTTCACTTTAAGAGCGTAGGACCAGGGGCACCTGGGTGGCTCAGTGGGTTAAAGCCTCTGCCTTCAGCTCAGGTCATGATCCCAGGGTCCTGGGATCGAGCCCCACATCGGGCTCTCTGCTCAGCAGGGAGCCTGCTTCCCTTCCTCTCTCTCTGCCTGCCTCTCTGCCTACTTGTGACCTCTGTCTGTCAAATAAATAAATAAAATCTTAAAAAAAAAAAAAAAAAAAAGAGCGTAGGACCATGCACGAAAAACCATACACAGAAGCAAAGGGAAATTACTAAACTGAGTCCAATTCTATCAGGTTTGTCTGACATTCCTCAGGGCTAGAAGATATTTTGCCCATCATCCCCACTCTTCCTCCACCTTTTCAGCCAAGAAAGTCATTTTAACCAGTCCTTAATTTGATCTTCAATTTTGGCTCCTCAAAATGTCTCCTAGGGGCACCTGGGTGGTTCAGTCAGTTAAGCGTCTGACTCTTTATTTCAGCTCTGGGTCATGAGATTGAGCCCCACATGGGGCCCCATGCTCAGGGCAGTGTCTGCTTGAGATTTTCTCTCTCTCCCTTCTTCTCCCCCCACTCACACTCTAAACAAACAACAAATAAATAAAATCTTAAAAAAAATAAGTCTCCACAGGATTTTATCATCTTCCTCTGGCCTTCTCAGTCTTCCCTGAATGTTCTCACTTCCTTCAGAATTCAAGTTCACATTCTCTGCTTGGCTGCTCCAAACTAGTTGTTCCTGCCTGGGCTTCCCCCTTCTCTCCCTGAACCCACTCCCACAGCTTTGTGATGCAGCCTTTCTTCTTCCAAAGCCTGTATCAAGTTCACCTTCACAAAGAAGCCTTTCCAGAAGTTTCTACCACACCCTACTTACTAACAGTGAATTTAACCAACTCCCGTGAGCAGCTGCCCATTCATCTGACACTGAGGTGGATTGTACTGTTTTCCTTATTGTGTCTTTATTCGTGATTATCTTGGGCCTCATCCTGGGGTTCCCCCCACCACATACACACAACCCAAAGGCTCTTTACTGTGCTCTGAACTTCCTCAGTCTTTAGCACTGAGCACTGCCAGTGCTATAAACACCCTGCTTGTCTGTGGATCAGGGACACACAGAAACAAGCTAATTCAATTAATAACAAGCTCAAAATACAATCAAGCTCATCATCTAATTCCAGGCACTAATCCATATGTGAGGAGTGAACCCAAGTGGCTTGAGTTTTTTTGTCATTCCTGGTTTGGTTGTGATAGAGATATGCAAACCATGTTGTTATATCACATCACTTCTTGACTTTTTTTTTTTAACTCCACTGGAGTCTTCTTTCTGTGCTGTCAAGACATACGCCTATAATCATAGGAATCCCAGTTTCTGAAAGCAAAATATGGTGGCACAGTCTGACAAGGGAATTTTTCCTATTTGTAAATTAACATGAGAATATCTTAATGACATAAAGGTAAGTCGTCTAGGGGTGCCTAGATGGCTCTGTCAGTTAAGGGTCCAATCTTGATTTGGGTTCAGGTCATGATCTCAGGGTCCTGAGATCAAACCCAGCATCAGGATCCAGGCACAGGGTAGCATCTGCTTGGGACTCTCTCTCCCTCTTCCTCTGCCCCTCCCCAGCCCATGCATACTCTCTGTCTCTAAATTAATTAACTAATTAAAATAAGGTAAGTTCTCTGTCTTTGTACATTAAGCAAATCACCTATCATCTTCGTAGACAGGAATTAAAAATTACATTAATTTGAGAATTAAGGAAAACCAAAAACATGTCATCACGATAGGTAGAACAAAGAAATCCTACTTAATTCCTCTAATTCTTTCAGTGCCAGAAGCCATGGTCATCTAGAAAATAAGACCAGTGCATGTTAAATAGGATTCTGAGATTAGCAAATGAGGCACTCAGATTTGTTTATTCTGTGTCTCTGACCCAACTCCTTGCAGCCAAAGGAAAACATGAATGTGTGAATCTTTCAGAATGAATTCCTGGCACCTCATCAGAACTAACCCAAATAACAAAGGAGGATTTGGACTGTCTGGGAGTGGCCCAGAGCCAGCTGTGGGGACCACTAGAATCAAATTCAGAGCTTCAGTGAATGGGAAACAAGCACAGGTCCCAGGGGTGAGAGGAGGTTGGGGGTAGGGGGGGACAGGAAAAGATAATTCAGACAGAGGTTGTACTCAATAGCAGCTCTCATTCTCAAAGACGCCAGACTATCACTGGGGGCTTTACGATGTAAAAATAGCCAAAACTGACCCTTTTTTGTGTTGATCAAAGTGATTTCTCAGTAAGGTGGCTTTGAAAAGCATCACAAAACTGAAAAAGGTTGTCAAACCCACCTCCTCCACCTCATGCTCCCCAGCCTCTTGGTTCTAAGTTATCAAAGGGATTACTCATACAGCAACCTCAATCTCAAGAGTTAACTTTATAGAAGTATTTTTTGTTAACATTTGTCTCAGACACAAATGGATATAGTAGGTCACTTGGTTTTTATAAGGTAGTAAAGGAGGGAGTTCCAAAGAAACATTCATGCTTTATAAAATGAAACCGTTTTTCTGATTATTTTCTACTAAAGAGAGGAAAGAGATTAATTGGCATGAAGCAATTTCCAAGGTCGGCTCAGTGACTTTTCACTGATGGGCAAACCATATTCCCGGCATCATATAATTTTAAAGCTAGACAGGGCACCTCACCAACTTCCACATTTTCCAGATGAGGAACCAAAATCAGAGATAATCAGTGATTTTCACAAGGTGACATTGTGTTATAGGCAAAGCCAGGATTCAAATAAAGGTCTCCAGACTCAGCAAATATATTCAGCTGTGTCCTGCCACCTTCTTATAAGCTAAGAAGTCATCCTGGCATGATCTAGGGGAAATTCTCTAGGGAATTTCTCTAAAGTTCTCTAGGGAAAATACCATGGCCATTGACTTAGAGAATACAGGCTGACTGAAGGCTACCTGGGTCTTACAAAATCCCCACCTACATCTATAGGCCTGGTTAGATTAATGGTTTGACTGTTTCTATTCATGATGACACAGTTGTCTTTTGCTATCTATTACTATCTATTACTATTTACTATCCACTTCTGTCTAAAAACATAGGCAGCTTCATTATTATCCTGAACACTAACATTATGAAAGAACCCACCTACAAAAACCCCTCCCCTGAAAACCCTCATCAACTTCTAGAGAGTCATCGACCTAATCCAAGTGTCTACTAGACAGAGAAGCTACCTGGAGAATGCATGCATGTTGAATGAGGCATTCAAAATCTCTTTTTTTTTTTAACAAGAATTGATCAACTCAAACAAAATATATCTCCAAAATCATCTGATGGTTTGTGACCGTGGGTGCAGTGTTTGTAAAATGATTTTTCAAATTTTAGGTAATTCAGTCTATTACAAAAGAGCAACTTCATTATTCAAGTAAAAGTAGGCAACTTCTGAAGAACCGTACCTGTGAGGCACTCAGGCTCTTCTGTTTCTTGAAGGTTCTAGCTTTACTTTGCTTACTGGTATGCTCCTGCTCCTCACATGCATTGCCTAACCCAGGATAAGGAACAGCTGTCACCTAACCATGCACAAAATGTTGGTGGTGGGTACTGAAATTCTAGGGTTGTCCCTTTCATGTCATTTGAGCAAAAAGACAGCTGCTCACCATTACACTCAAGATACCCTTCACCTAAGTGGAGAATGCAGTAAGTCATTCCTTCATGGCTGCGTGTGGTTCCCTCTCACATGCACTAGCATTGGCTGCAGGGGTGAAAGAGCTAAGAATCCACTCAGTGAACCATATTCATGTGGGTCGATAGCCCATCCTTTTCATGCTTTTCCATGGTCTTTCTTCCCTTTGCCCAGTCCCATTTCCCTATAGCTTTGTCTTCCCCCCTGTTTTTATTTTTTTTAGAAAAAGGGATAATGAAGGCGACGTTATGAGGAATAGTAGAGGAGATATGGGTACAGTGACTCTGGCTAATCAAGCCCCCCTTTGTAATGCTCATCTGATAGGATTTGTGTCACCCAAAATACTTGATCTTTTGCTGGTGTGCGGCGGGGGTGGGGGGGTTCGTCTGCATGTGTGTGTGTATTGTGTGTGTGTGTTGGACATTCTTTGACATCCCAAAGACCTGACACACAGTGTTTGGTGAAGATTTATTAAATTGAATGCAATGCAGTGGTATTTGCACTAATTTCTTTGGGGCTCAGGTGACTAGATTCATCATTTACAGTTTTATTAATACTTCTCTGGGCTGTTTTGTGATTATCCCAAGCAATTATTTCCTATTGTTCACATGCTACAAATACAGATTGTAGGATGGGGGGAGAAAGGAGAAGAAAATCCAAGAAAAGGGAATAGAGCTAAATAAAACCAAAGTGAGTGGAAACAAGATATGTATTAGGAAAAGAATGGACTGGAACTTGAGCTGCCAACTTTTAAATTAAGATGCAACCATTTGAGACTCAGTTTCCTTTTCTTTAAACATGGAGAACGTGGCATTTAAAAACATTTCTGTGGAGGAGGGAGTCAAGATGGCGGAGAAGTAGCAGGCTGAGACTACTTCAGGTAGCGGGAGATCAGCTAGATAGCTTATCTAAAGATTGCAAACACCTACAAATCCAACGGGAGATCGAAGAGAAGAAGAACAGCAACTCTAGAAACAGAAA